>NC_136940.1:6268065-6333065 GCF_949987615.1 Pollachius pollachius
CTGCGTCGGCTTTCTTGCGGTGCAATTTCCTCACCACGTCAGCGGCGGTTCCCCTGAGGTACACAGGCCACGAGCTAAATAACCTGCGAGCCTCACAAACAACAACAACAACAACAACAACAGCAACATATAGTCACGTAACCACACTTGGTGTAATGATCCCAGACCACAGTCCACCACGCCTCTCTCTCCCAGCAGACTGGGGGAAGGGACAGGAGATAAGTGACGGGGGAGTGCGGTGTGTGCTGGTTCGGGCATGGGATCGCGTCCCACGGCGTCCGCCAGTCCTCGTTCTCTGCTGTCGATCCACGCAGGGGCCCTGCTCGGCCCCGACCAGGGCGCTGTGCGGATCAGTGGTGGCCCTGCTGGCTGGTAGGGGCCTCTGAGGCGCTACAGCATCTGCCATCGGAGAGGGAGACCGTCAGCGCTCTCATGATGGTCTCTCTTCCTCTGCGTGTGCGTATGTGTCTCTCTCTCTCTCCCCCATCCCTCATCATCTCTCTCTGTTTCTGACGATATGTCGCCCCATCGCCGTCTCGCTCGCTCCCTGTGTGTGTGTGTGTGTGTGTGTGTGTGTGTGCTGCGTTTGTGAGTGTGTGTCTCCCTCCATCTCTTATCCTCTCTTCCTCTCTTGATATATGTCTCTTTCGTTCTGTGTCTTGCTCTCTCTCTCTCTCCCTCTCTCTGTCTCTCTCTCTCTCTCTCGCTCTCTCTCTCTCTCTCTCTCTCTCTCTCTCTCTCTATCTCTCTCTCTCTCTCTCTCTCTCTCTCTCTCTCTCCTCTCTCTCTCTCTCTCTCTCTCTCTCTCCCGCTCTGGAGTCATAGCCAGGGTTCTTCAGGGACGGTGAGATAGCCACAGTCTGCTGATGTCTACCCACTTTCTTCCCTTTCATCTGCCCCCTCTCTGCCTTCTTTCTCTTGCTCCATCCGTATCTCTAAGGTAAGTTGCACCTGTGTTTAGCGAAAACAAACAACTAAAACCCACCACCATCTGACATTTTTTTAAGGTCGTAAAGCTCACAGGGAACGGAGATAACACTAATCTTTATTTATATAGCACCGCTTTAAACCTGTGTTACAGTGCTTAACAGGGTGAGTCACAGCAGTAACACACGGCAATTAACACAACAAAGACCAAGAATCATACATTGAAAATGGGACAAAACATGAGGATGAAAGGGAAAACAGTATAAAATAAATAATGACATTAAAATGTGAAACATACGTGGGAACCCGACACCAAATGTTTGGCAAAGTGCTAGTATCACAGCGCATGGTTTAATAACCTAAACAAAGACAAGGAGTATGTGTGTTAAGATATTAGTGCACAGCGGTGTGTGGTCGAGGTTTTAAAAAACAAACCAAAACAAAACTCTGTCGGTGTTGTGTTTCCCCTCTCTGACGCCTTCAACACCCTCGCTGGGTTCGTGGGCAGGCTCTGTGATTACGGAGACAGGAAGAAACATCAAAGGATACATGTGATAGAGTCCAATTATTGGAGTGTTTGGATCCAAAGCCGATATGTAGAGCACGATGTGCTTTCACAGCCTTTCATGCCGTCTAATTCTCACACCACGGGGGGATGAGGATTTCTCCGCCGCGAGGAGTAGAGACCCGCTCCTACGTGCCAAAGAAACACACAAAAAACGATTCCTAATGCGTTGATTAAGGACGGTGTGTATATACGTAGAAAACAAAACGGTTAATAAGGATTACAATGACTGCCGATTCCACATTGGTGTCTGCTAAATGGGAAATTATTATCTTGAATCCTGAATTATGAATTAGGATTAGTTCATGAATAAGGAAAAACAAATCTCTTTGTTTGTCTGTAGCCGTCTGCCCAGACAGAATTCACGCTGGAAGGGAGGGAATCACAGAGATGCCTTAAATACTCTCTTTCAATTCAAACAAATTGAATATAAATTGAACACAAAACTATATATAACATATACAAATAAGTCCCACTGTAAAGCTGTGGTTTGTCCAGTCCCTATCATCCTGCTGCGGGAGACATCATTCATAGAAATGAAGAAGGACGAATCATTAAATCAATAAAAACAGAAGATAACATTTTGTGTTATCACACCTAACAAGATAAATTGTGAGGTGGAATGTGAATGTCATGAGGCAGATGAAAATCATACATTTATCAATGTAATGTAAACGAATGTCCAACCATTGTTGTTCCATTGTTCGTTCTGAAAAACAGAAATCACTTTTGATGCTTGTGGCTCAAAGCCAGGAGAAGTAATAGTCTATTACATAACAACAGGAAAGGCAAACAAAACATTTTCTGGTATCAAAGGCGAAGCGCATCCATACAAATATCAAACCAAATCAGTTTGAGAGGTTAGGTTGAGATGTTTTTGGGATGATCAGTACATTAGCGAAGGTTGTGCTATCTGCATCGGATCAGCAATGTAGGTGGTATCATTCCATCACCCATAGCTACAGCGAGACAAGTTTTGTGCAATTTCCTTCGTTCCGGTGGAAATGTGAGTGGCATAGGAGTTTGGCAAAAATGATGGGTGAAAAAGTTATTTTTAGTTTGCAGAGAGCCTTAATCTCCCGCCGGAGGGGTGAATCTTGGAAGGGGTACGTGATGGATCTTCATAAGATGGTATCTTCCTTCTCACTTGGCCTTGGGGTGGTGGTTACCACAGCGAGGGGGAGGCTGCTGTTCACAGACTTTTCCGAAGCGTATGATTTTCTTTGTTTTCCTTATTTTTTCATCCTTTGTTACTGAGATTCACCTGAAGCCAGAGGGGGAGAGCGAATAGAGTTGTCAGGGATTGTAAACCCTGGATTTCCTGGCTGTGTCCTTCTGACTCTTGACTCATGTTTTTCAAGGGCATCTCCACAGTGTTCCCTTGTATTCACTTGTTTAAGAGCCGACACAGCAATATCTAAAAAAGTCCTTTCACCCTCCCTGCTGGTATGGTATGGTGCAGCGAAACACACTTTTTTTGTTGTCAACAGCACACGACATCATCCTCATCACCCTCATCGTTCTCCTCCTCAACATCCTCATCATCATCCTCATCATCCTCATCGTTCTCCTCCTCAACATCCTCATCATCATCCTCATCATCCTCATTGTTCTCCTCATTCTCCTCAACATCCTCATCATCATCATCCTCATCCTCATCATCATCATCATCGTTCTCCTCATTCTCCTCCTTAACATCCTCATCATCATCATCATCGTTCTCCTCATTCTCCTCCTTAACATCCTCATCATCATCATCCTCATCATCATCATCATCGTTCTCCTCATTCTCCTCCTTAACATCATCATCATCATCATCATCATCATCATCATCATCATCATCGTTCTCCTCAGTCTCCTCCTCCTCATCATAATCCTCCACATCCTCATAGTTCTCCTCATTCTCCTCATCGTCATCATCATCATCATCATCATCATCATCATCATCATCATCATCATCATAATCATCCTCATCATCATCATCGTTCTCCTCAGTCTCCTCCTCCTCATCATCATCCTCATAGTTCCCCTCATTCTCCTCCTCATCATCATCATCATCATCCTCAACATCGTCATCGTCATTGTCCGCCTCATCATCATCCTCCACATTGTCATAGTTCCCCTCATTCTCCTCAGCATCATCATCATCCTCAACATCGTCATCGTCATCTTCCTCCTCATCACCATCCTCCTCATCGTTCTCCTCAGTCTCCTCCTCCTCCTCATCCTCATCATCCTCCTCATTCTCCTCCTCCTCCTCATCATCATCATCACCGCAATTTAAACACTGCCCGCTGCCGCACTGTTATCAAGCGCACGCAGATCCCAACAACAGCCGAGTGATTTAGCGGTCGGACGGACTTTAATCTGTTTGACTTTCTCTGCGGACCGCTCTGAGTGCCCTGGGCATGCGACACGGCCCCATGCGTTCAGCAGCACATTGATCTGAAATTCCAACCCGGGGACCATGGGCCAGCTCTTAAATATTTGGTTTTAATTACTGCCACAACCTTTACTCTGGCAGGTTACTGTTGAAACATAATCCCAGAGGGAGCGCTGCAGCGAGCGCACCGCGCCATTATTCAGCCACCACAGAGGAAGTGTGGGAGCCTTTCCCCTACACCCCAGTGTCTGTTGTTATTAGGGAAATGGGACACGCACCCAGCAGACTATATAGGCCACTGCCACCGAATAAATAGAGCGGGAGTGGGATATGGTACAACGAAATGCCATGCACAGACGCTATGTATAGAGGTATAAATAGTATATGCAGCGATGCAATGGAATTTCATACACACTCCTATGCTGCATAGGCCTATATCTGTCTAACAATCTATAGCACATATTAGCTAATGATACAAACACGTATGAATGTATATGAGATTTAAATAGAGATAGACATAGAATAAGCAATCCAGAGCAACACAGAGAGGATATATTATATAAAATTATATATTTAACATTGTCCTGTCCATCAGGTCCATAACAGCTATATGTCATTATTATCGTCTTTTTTTTTTTTTTAAACAGTTAACCGGATTACTTGCCTTGTTTGCTCGGTTTTGCATCTTTGTATTCCGCGGCCATGCTCATCCAATTTGCACCCGTCACAGAACAGAAGCTCTATTTTTAGCCGCCGCTCGTAACCCACCAACGGTCATGCTAGGCTAGTGGAGGAAGCAGGGATCTCCTCATAGATCACTCTGCCTGGGGCCAACATCTGCCTGTGTGGGCTCCTCAGCTGGTTCTCCTTAATGACAACTCACATCCTTTCCATTTTTCCTCAAATTAATTAGTCACCGAGGTAAAAACAATACTCTTGGTGACGGGATTATTCTGAAGGCATTTCCAAAAAAAAACAATTCCTCCTCCTTCTGAATTCACTCTCCCAAGGCCATCCCACATGAGAAGGGCTGTTTTTCTGTATTTCTTTTCTGGCAAGGTACTGAGAGCTGTTCCTTCAAATGTGCCCGTATTTCTTGAAAACAGCCTTACAGCCTTATACAACCCTTATACCAGCAGCTCTTAGCACAGCGCGGATTTATGCTTTTGGGGAAGAACAATAAGTTTGGAGCGCCGAGTACCTTATTCAATTCCCTGTTCTGTTTAAAAAAGAATAGTAGGGGTGGGGCACTGGTTTTAGTCAATATAATGTGTGTAAGTGTTGCGGTGTGAGATTAAAGCGATAGTGAAAAGAATCGAATAGATCTTAGATATTCTCGATGCCTCTGTAACACCGGGAATCTATTTAAAGGTATGTGATACCGTGATACAGTCGCTGTTAAAATAGATATTCCAGCGAGTTCTTCCGAACGCCAACCATCCCGGAGCAGGTGTGTACTGATTGAAAATGTGTGGTTCTATATTTGCTACATAATGATAGTAATGCAGAATCCAAGACTCACAAATGTAGGCCAAACATTTGGGTCTTACTATTTTTTGGGTGAATGTGCAAAGCACTGCAAACTAGGGGGTGCACGACAGTGATTTATTTCGCGACACGTCAGCATAATGAAACAAAAACGTTGATTAGCTGTTTTCTCTTGTCCATAATTAGCCGTCACTGATGCTTGTTTTGCCTGGTGGCGGCTTGCAGCTTGCCAGAGCTAACGCTAACGTGTGGTCTGATGTTTCATTGGGATACGGTTATGCATAGTGTGGTGGATAAACCACATTTAATACTTTGACAAAGAAGAGAACCTGAAAGATAAAGACTTTATTATCACTCGCGAACAAGTCTGAAAAAAAACAAAGCTGGGCCACACCTCAGATCCCTGCCTATATGCTCTATTCTGCCCATACATCGTCCATCCATACGTCATTACCTCATCCCATGCAGTCTTCCCTTATATGGGAATACTGTGCTGTTAACCAGCTCTCCCTACACATCCTGTGTCCCACCACATACAGAACACGTCAGCAACGCACATTATACAGGTCAAGCCTGGGGTCGCTCCAGGGGCCGACTGAACGCGTTCACCTTGGCCCTTGGGAGCCATAACGGTAACATATAGGCCGTTGTACATGAGGGAGAGAGGTACCATGTTTACTCAATGTTTCTCCACACTTATTAGATCCATATAGTGTATAGGCAAGATAATAATTACATATTATCATTAAATATAAGTACATTTCTACCAAAGTGGGGGCAACAGTCGACAATTTAACGCCAGCAATTGTGTGAGTGATGATATCTATTGTCTCTTATCTTTCTTTGTTGTGTAAAGAAGGTTGGCTCAACTGATGCATCCTATTTGAACATTTGAAATCACACATTTCTCATCTATTAATCCCTGTAATATTACCATCGCTGCACTAAGTAATCAAGCCAGCACCCAGTTGTCCATTTGCAAACTTAATGTGGCAGGAGATGCATTGGTGTGTAAATATCAAGCAACTAACACCGTGCAGTGATTATTTGCCAATCAGAAAAATGTATGGAGTGAGTTAATAAACACTCTATTCATGTAATTCTAGCTATGTTTCATTCATGTATTTTTTTTGATGTAAAGCATGAATTAATGGGTGGAGGAGTGGATTAATGGGAATGAGTCAGTAAATCAACAAGGCTAACCTCTCATACAGAAGTAGTAGGGGTACTTCAACTTCAGAAGTACTAAATACTGCACAACTGCTGTGGTTTTTTGAGTACATGTTTGTGCGCGCGTGTTTTGCTAATTGTCTAGTCTGTTTATTTTGATTACGCCTTCCTTCATTCCACTGATAGCAGCTATCTTCTGACAGAAAATAATAAGTGGAATGGGGGCGGGGGGGGACTACCAAGTGTTTTGAAAATGCAAATCCCCCAGCAGCTATAAACACAGATAGACGTCTTAGGAGAGGTTATCGCCTGCATGAGTCATGCATGGTCGGTAATGTGAAAATGGTGTGATTTGAAAACTCTTTTGACAGTCTTGCTAAAGAGAACGCATTTTGAGACCTTTGCTTTTAGAACACAGCACCGTGACAATTAAAAATAATAGTATAATAACAGCATTTTGCTACGCCATATTATTGATTGCCGCCTTTTGCCTTATTTATAGAAAATGAAGAAAAGGCAGTTATTTATAGAAAATGAAGAAGCAAATCAATTAAATGATCACAAATGCAAGGCCAGCTTATTTATATTACACCCAAACAAAAAGGTCATAGGCCTTAAATTTAACATTATCGAGATATTAAAAGCACAATCAATAAAAGGCAATCTATGGAGGCAATTTAAGTTAAATGCTAACTATAAATATAGCGTAGGGCCCATGCTCCCTGAAAAATCGCTCATGCCTTAATCGCAATAACTAAAAGTGACAAGGGTTGAATTTATCTTTTTCTTTCCCCTTTCCACCAGCCCCAAATTTAAACAATGTTTGTGGGTTTGTGCTGGGGATTTCCAAACGGTCTCTGGATTGGTAACCCTTGGCAGCTGTACAGCAAATGAAAGTCTGTATGTTCGGTTTGCGGGTCCTCTCCAAGGTAGGGGAGAGGTCTAGAGCAGAGGGAACACTCCTTGCACAAAAGAGGTGAATCACATCCAGAGTTGTTTGGTGGTATATGGTCCTTTGACTGCTAGAACCAACCCAATCCAAGAAGAGATTGAGACATCATTATTGGGTTGTGTACCCAATTGGGTTGTACATCCTTCCATCAGAGGCCTTTCCTAATTCAGCAACTGTAGAAGCGCTGGTAAAAGTTGCAGAAACTAAGTTCATTACTTTGAAGCATGTTTGACTCTGTAAAACTGATTTGATGAAGATTTCAGGCTTCAGACTTGCAGAGATGCAGAGATAATTGTGAATGGAGACATGTCTGAGAGTGTCTTGGGTGAGTCATCCAGGGAGATCACAGAGGCTTTATACTCAGTGCGTGGCAGTAGGAGGGCCCTGTTGATCTTCTGGTCTGATGCTGTGCTGATGCAAAGTCTGCTTAGGAACAGGTCATCAGGTTCACCGCAAAGGCTTTGTTGGTTTAAAGTCTATTTTGATCATCTCATTTCTATTTTTCTTTGTAAATCAAAAATACACACTCGTCAATTCCTGTGGAGCAGTGTGGGTTATACCGACTGTGTTGGTTTTATAGCCACAAGGTTAACCAAAAGCCAGATCCTTGGCCTTTGAGGTTTTCTTTTTTCCCCCTCCAAGCTGTTTCAAGGATGTGAGGCAGGGTGAAGTAGCTCTTTGCCAAAAACGTTTCATGTTGAATACCAAGGATACGTTTTAATTAATGTTTGCAAGAATTATGGAATATATGGTTTATTGACAACACAGAAGTGAGCACTTCAAGGCAAGACAGCTCCAGACAAAGACTAATCTATTTTCTGTCAAGTCTTTATTATTTTTTTACTGAGGGAACTTCGCACTCCTAACTTTTCCGTGAATACTTTGTACATAATCGCTGCTATCTCCTCACCATCTCGTTGTCCTCTAGGACCACTGAGTAAAAGTACACTGCATCCTCTGAAAATGTGCAGATGGTAATGTTATTTCCCCAGTGAAAGATAGAGGTACAGACTTATTGATGTTTAGAAAAGCCAAGTTTTTCTGACACTTAGCCGAACTGATGCTGATGAGACGATATTGCAGGCAGGGAGATGTTGTTGTCGTCTGAATACAGGGGGACATGTTTTCCCTTTTTAAGGGTTGGACGTGACCGGTGTGGGGAGACAGAGGAGGAGAGTGTCTGGCCTCTGCTCTTGCCCTCGCTCCCCAACTCAAAACACAGACACACACACACACACACACACACACACACACACACACACACACACGCACACACACACACACACACACACACACACACACACACACACACACACACACACACACACACACACACACACTTACACACACACACACACACACACACACACTTACACACACACACACACACACACACATACACACACACACACACACACACACATGCACACACATACACACACACACACATACAGACGCACAAACACACACACACACACACACACAAATACACAGATACACACAAACACACACATACATAGACACACACACACACACACACACGGAAAGGGGCAAGTGAATCCTGTTGCTAGGATACAGAGCTAGGCTCTTAAAAGGAGAAGGAAGCAGAGCAGAAAACAGGGCCAACGATTCTTCCCACAAACAATCCAGTCTCTTCAGCCATTGAAAGAAATACAAATGTCAGTGATCAATAATCGCAAAACCATGTTTTTAAAACGACACAGGTTTCGCCTCATTGCAATCGCGAATGCTGTCGGGCAAACTACAGTGATGTCCCTCTTCTTTGCTAACGCTCCCACCCCGCGCCCCCACCTACACCACCACCACCACCACCACCAAGTGATCCATGTAAATGAAGGCATTAATTCATCATTCACAGGGGCCCCTGGGTTATCGACACATTGAGCCTATCAATTTTCCATTTTGTATTCTTTCACCCGAGTTATCACTGAATGCATTAAAAAAACATTAACGCTGTGCCTGGGCGCTCGGCACAGCTTGCCGCCCTGCTCGCTGGAGCCAGGTGGGTGAAGTTCACGGTGGTTTGTTAAAGTGACTTTTTCTTCCCATCAATCAACGGCACTACTGACCCTAAAACCCCGCGCCGTAATTGCCTTCAGGATTAAAATGGATTGGAGGCTCCGCTGAAAATCCCGCGTGCATTCCCATTAGTTTTACCAACAGGATGTCTTCCCGGCTCGCGCTGAAAGAAGTAAATAAACACATGGATTAGGTTCTTATTTTTTTGGACATAATTATATGAATATTCAAAACGGTTTTCGGTGAGCAGATTGCCCAAGTCTAAAAAAGCACATATTCAGCATATTCTGTAAATGGCCTCAAGGCCCTTGCGTGCACTGTAGGCTACTTTTCCCTTTGCTTTCTTATTGTATTTTCATAGTCCAAGCAGTTGATATCACAAACCCACCCTTTGTGTATTGCATGAGAAGGTGATGTAATTATATTGAAGATTACATTACATTACAGCCTACTCGCCCATTATTATTGCAATGAAGGTCAAACGACTTAGATTGGGTGTAATATGATTACAGTTGAGTCAATAGACGACAGGCGCCCCGTTGTAGGAGAAGAAAAGAAAAGATGCAATCAAATGCATGGCGCATAGGCAGTGTTGTCATTTGTGTGTGTGTGTGTGTGTGTGTGTGTGTGTGTGTGTGTGTGTGTGTGTGTGTGTGTGTGCGTTAGTGTGTGTGTGCGGCGCAAGCCAATTTATCGGAAAACAGCAGCATCACCAGAGATCTTCATTTGCATTCTTGAGATACGAGACATCCTTGGAATTTTCATCATTCGCCAAGCGCCGCTTCTGGGGTCTGCAACAGGACGTAGCACCAAGGCACAGCCCAGAATAGAAACACACCATTTACATGCATGGCTCGGAACACCATGTGACCTGCTTTGCCTTTAATGAAAGGACGCCAACCGCCCACCCCACCTCCTTCCCCTCCTGGCTGTACTTGGCCTTTGTGTGATTCATTCGTCGACGTTATGATCTGAATGTCCGAGAAAGCCCCATACGGTTAGCTGAATTTCCAGGGATGTGTTCAGGTGTAGTTAATTGCCGTGTGAGAGCGGGCTTGTGTGCTTAGTTCATGTGTCAATTGGTATTATTTTGTGCTTGTGTTAATGTATGGGATCAAATCAAATTTATCCATCATATATTCATGTTTTAACTCTGAATCATTTTCCATCTTGCGGGAAATCTTCTGTAACACTGGGAATCTCTCTCTCACTCTCTCTCTGCTTCCTTCCTTCTTCCTCTTGCACACTTCCCGTCATTCTCACTCTCTCTTTCCCCCTTCATTCTCACTCTCTCGTTCACCCTTCATTCTCACTCTCTCTTTCCCCCTTCATTCTCACTCTCTCTTTCCCCCTTCATTCTCACTCTCTCTTTCCCCTTTCATTCTCACTCTCTCTTTCCCCCTTCATTCTCACTCTCTCTTTACCCCTTCATTCTTACTCTCTCTTTCCCCCTTCATTCTCACTCTCTCTCTCTCTTTCGACAAATCTGTCCCATGACGGCCATCCCTGTCATTCTTACATCTTTCAGTGTCTCTTTTCTCACCCCTCTATCCTTCTCTCGCTCTCTTTTCCTCTCCACCACTCTCTCTCTCTCGGCGTCTCGCTACATCTCTCTCACTGTCTTTAAGTGTCAGACCTCTCTCTCTCCACAGCTAGTGGCTCCGTCTTCGTCCACCACTGCACCTGACCCCTTCTGGTTTCTCTCATGTCTACCATTTTCTCCCTGTAACCCCCCCCCCACTCCATGTGAGGTCTCTATTAGCCAGAGAGCCAGCTCACACAGGAGAACACAGAGTAACACAGGCAAGGCTTTCCTCGCCTCTACTGTAACAACAGCACAGTGCATTAGCCAGCGCTTGCCAGCCAAATGTTCCACTTTATGACCCAAAGTAGCAAATTCTCTCTCCCACTCTCACCCTCTCCTCCTCCAGTCCCTTCCACATTCATATTTTAGTCCTGAAGAAGCCTGCAGTCTTTGAATGAAACTTTTCATATACTATGTTTATTTAGCGCATGTAGAGCTGATTTTCTTGTTCTTTAATTCAGTGTTGTCCTGTTTTACTGAAGTCAGAATATGCTTCTTGGTGCTATTTCAAGCGACCGGTTCGACCCCAATCAACTGCAGAAGTATTTTTTCCAGAAAACTGTTGATGAGAGCATTGTTTAGAAGAGCAAAGTGCCAGAATTCCCCAAAACTTGTTAGTTGTAAGTTGTTGTAGCATTGTGTGTTTGTGTGTGTGCGTGTGTGTGTCTGCATGTCTGTATGCGTGTGTGTGTTTGAGAGAGAGAACATGAGTGCACATTTGTGTCTGCCTGATTACCAAACTCATTTCATATAACCTTCTGTCCTCATTATAATATTGCATAAAGCAGGTGAAAATGGTTTAGACAGAAAAATAAATAATCTTAAAAGGACCAGCTGATTTTTTTAAATGTAGTCTATTTCTGTTTGGGGTGGGGGGAATGGGTAAAAACTTGTGAGAGTGGAACTGAAGAGGTTGGACTGTGCTCTCACAAGATAGTAACTTTACAAAGAATGTGTTATGCCCCGTTTCACGTGTTGTTCCCCTAATGAAAGAAGTGCTGCAGTTAATTAAATAGTAAATAGCACAAATCCTCGACAGAGCACTTTACCCTCAAACATCTGCTTTCAATTATGCCCAAATTCAGCCCATGAATGACTTGACGATTCTTCAAGACATAAGATTACAGCTGACCAGTCAGTCTAATCAAGACTACTTAGTATGGGTAGTTTAAACTAAGTTCAGTCTTCAGGACCTATATGGCGTTAACTATGATCAGCTTCTAATCCCCTTTTTATGAATCTGGTTCTACTGGTGCCTCCAAATTAAACCCATTTAGTTCATAGTCATTGAGTGTTTGTACACCACAAAAGACCTTTAACCTTGACAGTAAGTAAGCTGTGTCCAGCAAATAGTGAGAGACCTCCTGGGATTCCCCGCTTCAGCAAGGCATTGAATGCTAAAATACAAACCCTTCGTCCTCTCAGCATTGAGCTGTGTAACTCAGGGCCAACAAATCAGAACAAAACGAAACATTTAACGACCTTCTCCCGTAAATACTTTTGGAAATAGTGTTGTAAACATATGATGAACATGTTAAAGATTTGTTGGAACATGCTTATGAATCACATTGGAACCATAATCAATTCAACTAGTTTTCTGAATATAGGAATGATTCTGCACAATTCATCCACAGTGTCTTAAACAATGACTGAACAAGTCATCATAATGGTGTCGAAGACCATGAATCTGCACAAACCATCATAATGATATCTAAGGTGATGAAAACAACGAGTCAGCACAAAATCATCATAAAGGTTAACCAAACAGTGATTTGGACACAAATCATTATATTTGTGAATAAAACAACGACTGCGCAAAACAAAATCATAATAAGGGTAAACAAACCAATGACTCGGCAGAAATTATCATAATAACCCAGTGGGCCAAAAAAAACCATAACGACTCAAATTTCAAGGGACCCATTTCCCGCCGGTCAGCTGTGTGTGGATAACAAGTGGCCTGACTGCATGGCAGGGTTCACCCGTTAGAGTGCATCCAATGCCTCTAACCCATCCTGACACATAGTTAACCAGCAGTGAACCCCAACCCCCGCCGTGACACATCGCCCTGGCAACCGCCTCTCCACCTCGACCGCGCTCCTCGTCTCGCTCGAAGTTGACGTGTTTTTTTTTTTTAAGGTTCAAATCTGAGGACCCGTGTGAGGAGCTGTCGGAAGGTGAGGGCGACCCTGGTGAGGCGGGGCGGGCCAAGCGGCACGCCGTGCGGGTTTAATTGGAAGGTAATGTAGGAAGTGAGAGAGAGTCCCCGACCGGTGGAGAGAGAGGCACAGCCGGAGCTGCCTATACCGACTACGGCGGGGGCGGCGGCGGCGGCGGCGGCGGCTTTCGACAGAGATCAACGCTCCTCACCCCGATTCAGGAAGGAAACATTCTCTAATGGATCCCTCCGGACTGCCTGGGAGCGGTTCTCTCGCTCGCTCTTTGCCACTTATTTATTTAATTTCTTCTTCTTTATTTTTCACTTTAGCGCGGTGGTGCCATATGCTTTTTAATTATCCACACGAGGATTGCCCACATCAGAAGAAAGCAAATAATTTATTTCTATTTTAATATATACTGAACTGTAGCATGCAAACAATGGTGTTTTAACACACCTCATTACCAATGCATGAGACATGCCTTTGTGTTATGTAGCGAGGATGCACTTTTTGATGGTTTCAAGCCAAGGTTACACATTAATCAACTTGTTCCATATCAGATTAATATGTTATGCCTTGTGTTTTATCATGAATTATTCTTTTTGTCTATGGAGTACAGTGTCATAATTATTGTATAATGTGTATTTTTGGTCTTTTACCATTTGCTACAATATGGTTGATGCAAAAGAATGATTTGGAAAATGTGAGCTGTACCATTGAAACTTTTCTTGAACGTATTTGATTAACGTGAATACTGAATACCGGGAATACTAAATGATCAGTATCATATCATCAAAAGGAATTTGGCAAAGCAGACAACGTAGGTACCTTGATAACACTGCCATACGCAACATAAACCAGGTGCCTAGTATTTAATAGGATTGTGAACTGGGTTAGGTGTTTCACTCTCAGGCTGAATTTACTGGGTTCGAGTCCCACTGTCCACAACCCACCTGCGTCCACAACCCACCTGCGTCCAAAGACCTGTGTCTGAATTAATCTAGCAAAGTGTCTCCTATAATAATAATAATTATGATAATATCTTGCTCTATCCACCTTTGAGCCATCATTGGAACATATCAAGGGTTGTCGCATTTCCCACTGACATGTACAGGATGTAGACTTTTTTTGAGTTCAATTCTATTCTTCCTCCAAGTGTGGGCGAGATAGACTCCTCACTTGGAGAACAGTGGTTACTCTGTAACCTGCAGTCCTCCCAACACCATTTTCCTATTGATCCGCGGCCCGTGCTGATGTGCCCATCAACATATGTATAGCCTATCTATTTTTGTGAATGGAGGTACATTTTTGAAACTGCAGCTGTAGTAATGCTTTATTGGTTAAGGCTCAGCAACACTTGAAATGTTGTTTCAAAAGGGATCCGAAATGCAGAGAATAGCCCAAGGATCCTTCTGAATGAGAAGACGTGATACTAAATCCCACATGGACGCCCGCAGAGAGCCAAATATGAAATAGGAATCATGGTTTATAGTTATATTATTTTTCTTCTTTTTTTCGTCTCCCAACAGTTATTCATAGAGATGAAATACCTTTCGTGAGGGGAAGCAATCTCAACCAAAGTATTCGTCTGAAGAAAGTCCACTCTCCGCAGTTTTTATTGGCTGGGTTTCAACCCACCACTGTACCCTTTGATACTGCAGAGGTTTCTCACTTCAGGACTTTGTGTGCAGTTCTGACATATTTTCTGTCTCTCTAATGATTTTCAAGATCAATGTTACGCGATGAAATCCTTTCAAAGCCCTAGTGATAGGCAATAAGTTATAAGTTCTAAGCAATAACTTTAGGAATAACGAACGACTCATAGACACTTCCACATCATTTTTTTAACAGCACCGTGTTTTCAGCTTAATGAAAGGAAAGAAATGGTGCACAGCAACTAGATTTATTTTTTAAATTTCACATAGAATTATTAAAACGACAATAACCGTAGAGCCATAGCATTCATGTGTGTGGTTAGGCTGCCGGAGAGATAACCTGTGGAACCAATGAATAAATGACTGCTTTGTCCTCCCGGAAGCCAGCGGCTGACTTTGGCTCACACCTGGTTGGGTCTATTGTGGCTCTATTGTAAATCCCTGAGTTCCTTGATTACAGGCCTCTGCTGAGCGACGTTTTCCTCCTCGGTGTAGCATTTTGAGTCTTGCATTAGAGGGGCGGCCCTCTGCTTCTCTGCCATCTTACACAATGCAAAATAAAATGGTCGCCATGCTCGTTATTTTTAGGATGAAGAAAATTTGAGGAAGGTGTATGTGTGTGTGTGTGTGTGTGTGTGTGTGTGTGCGTGCGTGCGTGCGTGTGTGCGTGTGTGTGTGTGTGTGTGTGTGTGTGTCTGTCGGTTATATTCTGTTGAATAATCTGGGTGGGAACTTTGTGCCTGCTTTTGAATAGGAAAGACACGATGGTAAACACATACCCAGCGACAGCAGGGGAGTAAACGTCATGGACATATTTCATGGGTTTTTATTTTTATTGCCTAATGCCCCTTCTGTCCTATTTTCGGTATTATTTGTCTATTTTTAATGTTGATGTGTGCTACTGCAAAACACATTTCCCCTCGGGGTGAATTGATTACTGCTTTCGTGCATTTATTCATCTGCCCTTCTGGTCGTGTGTCCGTCAGTCGGTCTGTCTGTCAGTCAGTCTGTCTGTCGGTATATATTATATATCTATCTATCTACTTTTTTTTCTACCACACTTTGTCCTATATTTAAGTAATTGTCTGGACTGCATACATGTATTATACTAATTTGAATCCCAAATTAATTCATTTATTCTCATACGGACTAGGCCCGTGGCACTAATTCGGGAAATTACCAATTTCCCTGCTCTTTCGCAATCATCTAATGCAGTATTTTGCTTCCCATGCGAGCAGGGTTGTTTTTTGAGTTGTGGACTATGTTGCACATTATGGGTTGCTATTGGGCTATTCATTATGCACGATTATTCACGCTGTGATAAGAGCGATGTACATGTTTAAGATGCGTGTTCACACCACACCTCCTCTGTAGTCGCCTACTGTTTTACTTTAATAGCAGCCCCATGGAGAGTAATCCGACACCCAGTACATCCCGTACCATCTAACCACACTATGATACTGTTCATTTCACCGATACGCGGATCTTACTCCATTTAGCATATATTGTCTCCTCATATACATCTACAGATGACGATATAATGTATACTTTTATTAATCCCCTTGGGGGAATACTTTCTCTGCATTTAACCCATCCAGGAGTACCACCATTTTTTTTTTCTCAGTCGCTTTGGTACATTTCTCAGATCAGAATTGAAATTCTCAAAAGTACCTGCTCAATCTTCACATCATTGTGTCACTTGTACACAACAAAAAAGCAGTTTCTCATTTATTTGACCAAGTTGCAAATGCTTTGGTACATTCATGCAAATGATTATGTTCAATTGCTTATGTCATGTCGATCAAAATGTATTGTAATGGGTCTTTATTGAATAGTCTCACCCCCACAACTTTTAGGCATTAGTTCATTGCATAAGTCTTCACAGGCAAAAGGGTCGAACAAGTTGTCATAATATGTCAAGCATACTTCTATACATTTCCATTAGACTTTTTTTCTAAATCTGTTGGTAAATTGCTACCAGGTGAATCTTGACTTTCTCTAAAGAAGGGAAATGTGTGAAGTGTTAGATCAACCAACGATCAACCAGTTTACTGAAATAGCTCAAAGGTGCATCTCCCGAACCATGAACTGGCAAGTATATATATATAGCTGGAGCACAACACAATGTTACATTGTCTGACAATGGAAGGACAAGGAATTGGACAGGGTCAACAGCCAGAGAGAAGAAGAGGAAGAGGAGTGAGGCTGCGTGAGAATGAAAATTTGTGGCCCAACAGACAGGAACGTCAGGAGGTGTAGGAAGACTGCACTGTAATTCCTACAGCAATGCATGTACAGTTTACCCTAAGGAGATTTTCCTATGTTCACATTTCTAGCAATGACATGGTCTGTCAACAAATTACAGTACAAACAGTCAAAGCATAAATGTGAATCTTGTCCAGTCTTTTGCAATCAATCTCCCACATACACTAAGGTGTAACTTACAATTTACAATAATTGTCTTCAAAACTTTAGCCATAGTTTACATCAGAACATCCCTCCAGAGTACACTGTTATATTGACAACATGACTAAGCAATTTGACTGTCTTATTCGTACACAATGACACAAGGACTTGTCATTCTGATGGCACTGACATGTTTATTGACACAGATATTTACTTTTGAGAGATGAACTAACGATTTTGAGCAAGAAACTGGCTTTTGCAATAAATCCATGGTGTTTTGCTATTTGTACAAATTGTTTTGAGAAATGCATTTACTGTTTTGCAAATGTTGACGATGATTAGAGAAATGTACCAAAGCGACTGAGAAAAACTGTAATAGTACTACTACTACACCCGGAGCAGCGACTGCAATATATGCAGCCACTGAGAGCGGCACTCTCAGTATTCCAGATGCCTTGCTTACAGGCACCTACTCTACGTCTTGGGTGGGATTCGAACCTACTCTGATTATTGGTCCAGCCCCTTAAACGATGGACCACCGAAGATATACACATACAGGTGACACTAACCAGTGTTTATGACATCATATCCTGTCCCCCTTCCCACAGAAACACACCATGATGAAACACCAACAGGTATGTTATGGATGTAACTGACAGTGACAACACCTCACAATAACCCCACTGCCCTCCCCCAACTTCCATCCGGTCTCCGATTGGTTACAGAGCTTACTGTCACTCTGCCTACCACATGCTTTCCTCCCCTGTGCTCCATGTGGTTGCTGAAAACTTTCACCAATTAGTATAGCCCCTGTTCATAGTGATGCTGGCAGTCTGCTGCTCTCTGCCCGGGAACCAAGGGTCATCTCACTGTTGATCTACGGGAGAGAGAGACTGAACTGAACAACACCAGTAGGAGAGAGAGAGCGAGAGAGAGAGAGAGAGGGGGGGGCTGAACTCCTGCTGTAGTGAACTGAACTACTGAACCACTCGTGAAGTACAGCAGGAGCAAGAGGGATAGGGATATGGCTGGAGTAAGACAGAATTTCTTTGGAGAGAGTACGACTGTAAACTGCTCAAAGACAGAGAGAGAGGTGGCTTAAGTTTCACAGAGAGGGAGTGATTGGTGAACTACCAGAGAGAGATAGAGTGATAGAGTTGGCTGAACTACCAGAGAGAGAGAGAGAGAGAGGAAGAGAGAGAGAGAGAGACAGAGAGAGAGATAGAAAGAGAGAGAGAGACAGAGAGAGAGACAGAGACAGAGAGACAGAGAGAAAGAGATTTGGCTGAACTCTGAGTAAGAGAGAGAGTGTGAGAGAGAGAGAGAGAGAGGGAGAGAGAGAGAGAGGCAGCTGAACCAACGGAGAGAGTAAGAGGCTGAAATGAATAAAAACCAGGGGCCGGCGAGGCTGGGATGATGCTCTCGTTTTGCCCGAGTGCTGTAGCAAGACGGCCAAGGTGAGGGCAACGAGGGCCACCGCGTGGACTCTAATGAACCTCTGACTCTGCACCCTGCAAAATAATGAAGAGGAGAAATAAGCCGCTCAGAAGTCAATGGATATAGATACATCAGCAACAACAGCAGGCTGAAAGACTAACACTTAAGAAAGACATGACGTATTACTCTCTCTCTGGCTCCCTGGCTCTCTTTCCCTCCATATATATATATATATGTCCCTCTCAGCATGACTTAGCAATATAGTTCCTGGGTGGGTTGTTATTTTTGGTCACACTTGAGCCATATGATTTTCTCCATTGAAGGTAGAAGTGTAATGAATCTGCCACTCGAATCGACGGGGTAATGCGATACGAGAGAAAAACTCAATATTTGTGGAAAACAACGATATTGGATTGTCTCTTTCGCCGGTTACGCGGGTTACATCCCTTGCAAAATGGTCAGTATATCATAACACTAATCAGGTTGGAAAAGGAGTGGCTGGGGAGAGTAATCAGCTCTGTAAAGTCGTAATAGGAAGGAAGTCACATGACCAACCGAGCTGTGTGTATGTGAAGTGAAACTGTAGAAGTGTGCCATGTGCTCTAGTCATTGTGTGATGCTACAATGATCTAGAATTCTACACTTGTACAATCACCACATTACCTCATCATATGTGTATCTTTGCTGCATTAGAAATACACTATTTAATTATCAAGAGCTAGTCATTTAGTAGGCACCGTTTTCCAAAGCGACTTGTGAATGAATTGAGGTACAGGGGAGTGAATTGAGGTACAGGGTCATTAATAAGCAAGGGTTGGGCTTCTTGCACACGATTTGTCTTCAGGAAGGCTACTGGCATTGTGGATCGAACCTAGAATCATTCGGGCCGGGAGTCAAACATCGCAGAAACTACACAAACCTGCTTTCTGACACGTTCCCTATTTCAATCATTGAGTTGTTTTGTCTGTATCTAGCCCTGTTCTGTATAGAATTCCTCTTGGGAACTGAACTAATCGGATCATTAAAACTAAAATACAGCAGTAATTAGATTGGTCCTGCAGTGTATAACTGCTCTCACTTGAACGCCAATGACAACGTCAACTCCAGTTTGGTGCCATTTTACAAGCTGATTGTTGCACGCCTAGATCTGATCGATTAATAACTTGAGCTAGTCATGCAGTGAATCTAGTATTGCCTCTTTTTCCCCCCATGGAAATTCCTCCAAAACATCAGTAAACGGTCATGCTTACGAGCACAAGCCATCAACGATGATGTCGTTTAGGCTCTCCTGAATCATAGGACACAAACAAAACATTCTAATGTCGGCATAACAATGCAAAGCAAATCGATTTTGAAATTGTTATCCAAATAAGCTGTGCTTTGTTGATATTAAACAGCAGAAACCAATACATCAGAGAGTCGTATATTGTATCAAATATTGGCCTAAATCTGTTATTGGTATGGGTTGATGATGTGAAGTGATAAAAACGAATCGATATCAAAATAGGCCTATAGAAGCTTATTGATATCATTACTGGCCGGAAATATTGATCACTGTTCATTCAAAAACCGATTCTGTCAACATGTTAATCTTCCATCCTTCCTAGTCATGATAGCCAACTCAATTCATGACAAACAAAACCCCACGCAGAGAGCACAAGTGGACGCGGTATGTGTGGCTCTGTCAGGTTGTGTTTGCTCTCTAAACAAGCATTCATGATGATGAATGGAAAATATCCACCTGAGCAATATCGCCATTCAAATTTGTGTTGGTGCAGCATCGTTTACAAGAACCGCGGGCGATATCACAGTCGACAGTGGAGTCATTACCGGCGCGTGTGCATTGAGTGGTTTGTTTACCCCCTCACTTTGCTCACACTGCACACTGGTACATCCACCCTTGTCGAAGTCTTAGCTTACACAAAATGGCCGCCCTTTCACAACCAGTATCCACAGCCTTGAACTGAGTCACGAACCAACACACGCTGAGGTTAAGTCTCCTATTCCTTTCCGCTATGCGGCGACAACATCATCAAGCTGTGAATCATAAGAGCAGGCCTCTAAAGCAGTGTGAGTGTATACGTTATCTTTATTGTTATGGGAAACGAGGGAATATGGAGTTATTTACTCCTTGCGAGGTTCGGTGTTACTCTGGCAGCAAATTGTGCTCCTCCAACTGTGCGTGGCGTTTAGATGTAGATGTAGAGGCCCCGATCGCCCGCATGTCGGACGGGGAGAGAGAGAGAGAGAAGTGTGATGTATGTTCCCGGAGACGAGGCTCGAACCTGCCATCTGCCCGCTTATCTCTGTCACAATATTATGGACACACATGTTATAGACGGGGATTGCTTTTTTGCCGCTGTCACTCGGCTAGCACAGTGAATTATCGCCCGTCGTATCTTTGACATTTCAGCCGAGGGGTTTGACGATGTTGGAGATATGAACTTTGTGCCGTTTCTTTGCCTCCCTCTTTTTTGATTTCTTCTCTCCTCCACATTGGTGCCATCTGAGATTCAGTGGAGATTCTCTCGCCCCTATCATTGGCTCCATCTTAAGAAGGTAGATCCAAACACACACACACACACACACACACACACACACACACACACACACACACACACACACACACACACACACACACACACACACACACACACACACACACACACACACACACACACACACACACACACTAACATAGTCATTCACAGTACATAGCCCTGAGAATAGAGATCAGGGTTCAGATAGGCTGGTCTGTAATGCGCCGTGCCTAATCTGTAGGCAAAATGTTGTTTGTTGTTGTTGCTAAAGCGGTGAACGCTTTCACCGGAGCTCGGACATGAATCCAATTTGTGCTAATGCGCTGTAGTGTGTGAGACTGGTAAACAAGGTCTACACCCGTCCATAAGGCAACGGATACAAAAACACCAAAAATACATCCCCAAAGCCCTCCCTGACTCATAAAGGGATGATTTATTGTGTACACAGTTTGAATGTCATGTAAAAGTTAGCTTGACGCCAGAGTGTTGCTACTTATTTACTGGCAAAAACATTCAATGTGAGTAAACTGCTTGTGGAGCACAGTGAGATATATAATGAATCCAAGAGCACTGGGGGTTGTCACAGGGTTCAGGGTTATAAACGTTGAATTCCAGAAGACCGGTGCTTCTACATAATCGCCTGGTTTTTCCTTGGCTCTGTTCCGTCTTTATTCGCCCTCCAATCGGGAGTGTTGGCTGTGATCCAAAACAGAGACAGAGGAAGAAAGCATCAGTGAATTCCCATGGGAGATGCTATCCTTTCCAGTGGATCGGGGGTTCTTTTCTACAAAGTGCCAATGCGTTTCCCACTATGTCCTAAAAACATCACGGTTCATGGTTTCATTTAGAAGAAGATTCACATTTTCTATTCCTAGGACTGAGCAGGGACAGGAATAAATAACGTAGCAAGACTTTCTGGTGATTAGAATAGAATAGAAGATCCAAACCAAAGTCATCCTCCATGTGCCACCATGTTGGTTTTGTTACAAAGAGGTGTCAGAAGAGAAGTGTGAAGTTAAAAATAAGTTTGGACCGGGGATCGAAGGGCTTGTGATGGCTTGGTACATTTGCCAAAAATCAGCAAACTGCACATGTTGCCCTCAATTAAATCGGGAAACCAATTGAATTTGTTGTTTTCTGTGCAAAGTCTACAATTGGCATAGCACTCTCATTCGTCACTTGATCATTTCTTACATGTTCCTTGCAAAATGCCAGTGTTTGTATTGCTTTACATTCAACATTCTTCCAAAGTGTTGTTGATGGTGTTATCTCATTAAAAATAGTCCGTAAAATTGATGTTTCCTATTCTTTTTCAATCATTTCTTGAAGCTGTTGCGAAGGTTTTGAATGCGTTGACTTTTACAACGATAACATTAATGGTTAACGAAAAGTTTGAGAGTGAGGGTTTTCAAAAGGTAACAGCAATTTGTTTGAATTTCTTCCAAGCCTAAACACTGTGACTTGAAGGTCAATTGGCACACAGATTGATTTTGGTTGGCTTTCCTGTTGGTTGTCCCCGCAAATGATACATCCACCAGAACGCCTGACATTGAAGGATAAGCAAATATCGCAACATCCACCGGCAAGACATGATCTCCGCAGATGAGAAGCGAGGGGAGTTGTGACGTCGATGTTTAAGATCAGCAGCATTTGCACAGTGACGACGGATGACCAAGAAGTAATACAGAAGAGAGGCAGGAATGAAAAAGATTGGATTCCATCGTTGCAAAAGGGCCATCACACACGCAAGACAAAACGCTGAAAACCCTCCAGAAAATGGCAGTCGCAAATAAAACAAAGAAGCTAACTTGTGGCGAAACATGCAATAGGAGCTTTGACTTTGTGAACAACATTAATCACTGTTAGTGGCATTGTGGGGAGACTGTAAATCTCCTTATCTCGTGTGTCACCGAAATGGCTTTTGCCCTCCTTTGTCTCAGTAGTTTGAGCCATTATTTCTCCCTTCTAATAGCATGTCATTCATTTCAAAGGCATTTTCCTAAATGAGCAGGCCACCTAGTTAACAGAAGGCAGAGACCGGGAAAAAAAAGCCATTAAAATGGATGCCTTCCTAATCAACAGGGTGTTACCAAGGAACACAGAGGCGTGGGTTATTGTCTCAAATCTCTTTCATCATGGACCAAAACACCATTACCGTCATTGTCTAGCCTGGGAGATTTGTATTGTCTTCGCAACGCGAGATGTTGGGTTGTTTCTCATTCCTGTTGTATTTTCCACCCATTTATTTGGAACTATGACACCTGATCTGACACTGTTTCCTTTTGTAATTAGGTCTGATTATAATTGCTCAAATAAGACAGTATATGGATGAAATAATAAATGATGTAGCTACTGGAAACAGAATGCTTACAGTAGCTATTGTATCAAGCTGAATTTATAGGCTTTTCATTTGATAGGTTTGGCCCATTTATATAATATGTATGATATCTAAATACCATATACATCAACCTGAAAGTTGCTTAAGATAATAGCCTCAAGTAAATGCAAGTCCAGTCAAGCCGATTAAAATTTAGGAATTAATAAAGTTTGACATTCACTTAATATTGTTAAAAACTAAACCAATAATATAATGTTATATAAGGTTTTCTTAAAAGCTACGCTTACTGGTAAAGTACTGTTATTCATTTCTACACAGATCGAAAATGTTCCTATAATTAATCAGACCTAAAGAGCTACAAACTGTCCAGCCATCTAGGTTAGACCAACTGTCCAACGTCATACTGTAACAAGGCAATAGCCATCCTCACATTTAACAATTTGAGCGTGAGAGTTAGAGGTTCAAGAAAAAGGGAAAGTTTGTTGCAAAAGAACTGTCGCGCCGCGTTTGCACATTTCTCTTCTGTGTTGTGTTGAAGTGTGTGGAGGTCTGTGTTTTTCCAAGGAGATTTGTTAAGTGGGAATGGCTTTTGCCAAACACCCTGAAGTCTGCACGAGGTCTGAACAAAATTAAAAGGCGTGACTAACCAGCGTCACTGCAGGGGTGGGGGGGGGGGGGGGGGGGCGGGGGGGGGGGGGGATCAGGGGCTGATGCTGTACAGGTGTGGAAGAGACAGCAAGGTAACGATTCCAGCAGATGAGGACGGGGAGAAGAAGAGGTAAAGTGGAGGAGGTAACAGGCGTAACAAGGAGAGGAGGCTTGAAGCGACAGCAGGGGAACTGCCATGCTGCAGTCCGCCTGACAGCTATATTTGTGCTAATGACAGACTGGGTCACCCTGGGGCACGCACACACACAAACACACACACACACACACACACACACACACACACACGTATATGCACACAGACAGGTACTCTATATACACGTATAAAAACCTGTTTCTACAAAATTCGGAGGTAAGAACTCGACGTGTCAATTTGTTCAGGGAAGCCTTTTTAGTAAAGAAATGCTAAGTTGAAACGTATCCATTAGAGAATAAAAAAAATCCTCTGGTGAGTAATTACAGTGTCGGTGGCACCACGGTGACAGATCACATTGAGTTTTGAGTGATAAATGACTCCCATTTGACTTTGACCTATGGAGAGGCAGAACAATGCTGCCAGCCACGACTCCTCTCCCAGCAATCTATTCCAGGCCCTGCACTTTATGCGTAGTGGGACTACAGATGGAGCCGGAAAAACAGTTTAACAAAGAAGTTAAATAAAAAAAATCGTTTTCAGTTACGCATTTTGACAAACACAGTTTGTCAAAAAGGCATTTTTTTGACAGAGACCTTTTTTGTTAATAAATATTTGGATAGACTTTTTCCAAAATATTACATGAATAAAAAATGGTTTGAAGATATTTCAATTGAAGCCAGAGGTGTAAAGTAAAAAAGTTTCAGAAACAGCCACGAATAAACCAAAATGTACAATATTCCCGACTTGTTACCTCGGAGCGCGAAGCAGGACGCAATGTTTCTTTTGTACTCCCCAATGGCAGAAGTTCACCAAGCTCACACGGAACACATCTATATATATATATGTATATATATATACATATATATATATATATATATCTTTTGTGTGTAGACCAGCACACAAAAGATGGCCGACAGTTTTATTCCGAGGGAGGCAGCATTAGACACTGTACTGCGTAGTACCTTCCCAGATAAAGGGCCTGCCAGCATGACCGCCTTGCTGTATTTTCGTTTTTTTTGGAGAGACTGGTAGGCACTCTCTGACTAAGTATGTGTAGGCTCAAGAGCTTTCCGAGCCTGACTTGCAGCTAAACTTCACATACTGGCAATGGTACACCAGGGAGACAGGCTATCAGAGGAGGGGTTGCGTTCTTCCCCAATAAAAAATGTTGTATTAGCCAATTTGCCGATGGATTTTTACTAATTTATGCCCCCGGTTGCGATAACATCAGCACTATTGTTAGGAAAAATAAGATGAAAACACTTTAGCTTTAAACAACCCCACCACCACAAATGATAGGCTGGGAACGAAGTGGTCCAAAGGGAAGGGGAGGGGGTGTTCTTCCCTCCATTTGCATCTCGCCTCCTCCTTTCCTCTGTTGGCTGCTTTAGGCCCCGTCGTCTTCACTCGCGGTTGATTCAATTCCCATTAGCCCTTCTAAGTCCCTGCCGTAGCCGCGAGGGTGCAACGGCGGCGTGGTCGATTGTCCAAAGGTGATTGGCTGACCGATGTAGGGCTCGGTTAATAACATGGTGGGAAGGATTCTGAGGTGTGATTAGTGAGACGGTTTGGTACGACCGCAGCTCTTTCACCAGGGAGTTTCTTGGTTCTTGGTTTCTAGGGCTAGCTTGAGAAAAATGGGAATTTAAAGTATGATACTCCAAAGAGGGGAGCGGTGCGGCGGTTGGGATTGAAATTCAAATGCACTAATCTTTTTTACTTCACTGTTTGTTTGGTTTTCAAACAATGAATCAGGAGGAACTAAAATCGGCCTTTAAACCTGACCAACCTTTTAAATGAAAGATTTGCACATTTGTCCCCATTAGTGAGTCAAAAAACATCTGTAGTATAGTAATGAGGAAACTGCTTTGTTTAATATGTTAAGTAGATAAATGTTGCAAGTAAATTATAATTTGATCCAAAATGTGGATGCACAGGATTTAAGCATGTCATAAAATAGACTTCCTAGCGAAGAAACAAATATACATTTGGCCTTACTAGTTCAGAAGCAATTCTGTCTTGTATATTTCTCCTGGTGACAATTTCATCTTTGCATCCTCATAGATGAATACTCCATATTGTAATACCTACTATAATTTAAAAGAAACATCAAATCACAACCCCCGGTCTCTCACCAATACAAGATCCAGGTTTAAAGAATAAAGCAGACCCTGAAATATGCATCCATTATCGAACTTCGACTTCGACTTTCAGTGAATTCAGACATAAGTCATCAAGGCGGTGTTGGGGTTAGGCTTCTTTTTGAAGGATAGCTACAGGTGGCCGGGCGACGTTGGGGATCGAACCCAGTATATTATGCCTGCCCTAACAGTACCCTGCTGCCTCGAATGCTCCAGCACAACGGTCAAGCACGGCTGCTGTTGTTAATCATTCCTCATCAGTTTTGGGCTGTGGTGCTGGCTAACCAGCCACTTCTCGGTGTCTCTCTAATAGCCCACTGGATTGATTAGCGCTGGGAAGATGGGCAACTGTTTGGCCCACTGCCTCATTAGTCTCTCTGGTTGCTGGCTTTTTGTTTTTGTTTTTTCTGCAGGTGTGTTGCTAAACGCAACGCTGGTGTGCTCCCTTGCTCAATGGCGAGCCCTCCTCAACACCTCCTCTTCCCTGTGCGTGCCTGGCTGCCTTCTCTGCTTACCTAATGGCTCCTTTCCACAGCATGGCTGAACTCAACTCTGCACGTCTTTTTTGGAGTTCCAACAGGAAAAAGTTGTGGATGGTACCTGGAACTTTTTTTTGGAATCGCCTCTATGTTTCCAAGCAAGCTGAGGCGATACCAAAAGATCGCTGATGATTCTCTCTGAACAAGACTCCTGATTGGTCAGAGAGGATCTTCACTGGAACCATCACTGCATCATCATTGCACCACTGCCTCATAACTAAGCCACATGGGACTTCCTGCTCACTCGGCAACTCTGCAATTGTCGATTGACGAGGTGCAGAAAATCCTCTGTTTGGTTTGGGAAAAGAGTGACGACGTCCATGTCAACAGTTTAAGGTCCCATATTATACCACCAGGTGTGAGTGTGATTAGCAATTACAAACTGTTTTAAAACTCCTTTAACATATTCGGGTTTCCATTATTCCCAAGTGTCTCGCGTTGAAGAACACGTCACGGCTTTACTATGACGAATGTGACATTGAGTGGGTATTGTATGCAGCTGTTATTGCTACCAGAAGCGAGTTAGGTTTAGTAGAGTAGTCGAGTTTAGACAGTACTTTATACTGGAAGTAAGCCATAAGGCCTTTCCCTGGCTTCATACCTGCTAACCTAGCCTCCCTACCTGATTTCCTTACCCCTCCGGGGAAGTGGCCTCCTCTTGCTCGGAGGAAGTGGCCCTCTCTGCCTGTCTCCCCCACACCCTTAATTCCTCCCTCTCTGCCTGTCTCCCCCACTCCCTACCTGTCTCCCTCCCTGCCTCCCTCCCTGCCTGTCTCCCCCAGTCCCTCCCTGCCTCCCTCCCTGGCTGTCTCCCCCCCTCCCTCCGTCCATCCCTCCCTCCTTGTCTCCCCCACCCACTCCCTCCCTGCCTGTCTCCCCCCCTCCCTCCCTGCCTCCCTCCCTGCCTGTCTCCCCCCCTCCCTCCTTGTCTCCCCCACCCACCCCCCCCCCCCCCCTGCCTGTCTCCCCCCCTCCCTCCCTGCCTCCCTCCCTGTCTGTCTGGAGGGGAAGACGGAGGACGGGGAGCAGAGCCATCTCGTTCATCTTCTGAGAGCAGTGGAGGTCACGTAGGAAGCCCCCACTCGCTCCGGGGAAGTGGCCCAGGGTGACAGATGGGAGATGGGCGGGAGAGGGAGAGAGAGGGAGAGAGAGAGAGAAGGGGGGAGTGATGCTCATTGGCCCCTAGTTCTCGCTCCGGTCCGTTTATTTGAATATTATCTCAGTGAGGTATAGGATGCAGACCAGGCACGGCATAATGGGCGTGTGTAGGCCTTGCCTCACGACGACGCACTGACAACATGCATTTAACATCTCGATATGTTCTGATGCAGCCGGGAACGCCATGCTGATTATATGTGCTTCTTCTTTTTTTTCTTCTTCTTCTTCTTCTTCTTCTTCTTCTTCTTCTTCTTCTTCTTCTTCTTCTTCTTCTTCTTCTTCTCCTTCTTCTTCTTCTTCTTCTTCTTCTTCTTCTTCTTCTCCTTCTTCTTCTTCTCCTCCTCCTCACGGCCAATCAGCGATACGTCATTACGCCATTAGCCATGCTAGCGGACGATAAACTCGACACGATTACATCCATATTTTCCACGGTGCCCCCCGGGAAGCGAAAAACAATCAAACCGCCATTATCCGGGACGCGGCGGCAAGCGGCAGCGAAGGCGGTATGTTCGATAATGTATTGTTTTACCCATGAACGCCATATCCTTCAATTAAAGACAGGGGACGCATGGTAAGCCCGTATGGGTGTGTGGGTGTGAGTGGTTCTCTGAAGCAAACACAGGTGTTGAATTAATAGCACTGCCATTAACAAGGCGTTTTTTTTGTGTTAGTGAATAAAATAAATAAGAAACAGTGAAAAGGGGAAATATTTGTCGTCGCGGTCTCGCGCCGTGACTAAATATGAGGACATTTAACTAAGCAACCGGTCGGCCCTTCCAGTTTTGTCACTGGCATCCTAATTGCTGTGTGAGTGGAGAGCTGAGTCTCTGCAGACAGAGGGCTCATTATGCAGGCTTTTCATCTCACAAAATACTGTCGCAAATTCCTCTTCCTTCCTTCCGTCCTTCTGTCCTTCCTTCCTTCCTTCCTTCCTTCCTTCCTTCCTCCTTTCCTCCCTTTCTGACTGAGTTTCGGCCACTTACAGTTCCATTTGGACGGAAGAGAAGAGTTTCTGGATCACAAACCCCATCTCCTGAACATTTGCATAATCCCTTATCGCGATCCCACCCCCACAATCCTTCACACACATGCACACACACGCACGCCCACACACACAAACACACACACACACACACACACACACACACACACACACACACACACACACACACACACACACACACACACACACACACACGTCACCTCTGGTAAGGTAAACCAGAGGTGCCTTACAAATAGCTTTGTAGATATTACTTTACATGGCCGGGGGCCTCTAACCGTCGACCACAGCTTATTCATCGACCGGACTTATTGTTCCCCCGAAATATCTTCGTTACTTTATCTCACTCTTTTTTTTATGGGCTTTAATTATCGGAACTTTTGAAGTGTGCTCCACACTTCATCTGCACTCCTGTGACGTCCCCGGCACAGGCCTGCCAAGATTTAAATGAGTCGGCCGATGACGGGTGGGTGGGAGTGGTAGTGGGGAGGGTGGGGGGCAATTAAGCTACAGAGAGTGGCTCCCACTCAGCCCTGGTGTCCCCCCCACCCCAGAGGGCCCCTGTCTTCACTTACTGGTTCCAGTCAGTAATCCAGCTACTGGACTGAATAATTCTTCATCCACCTATATTCTCCAATTTTGACAGTGTTAAGAGAACAGAAAATGATATGTGTGCTTTGTCATAGGTTTACGGTTGGTTAAGTTAAAATGAGGTTCGTTCAGTTGACCTTATGATTTTTATCGGTGTTATGGGACAAACGATTGGAAGAGTGAGTGGTTGCCATGCAAACCGTTCGCTTTAGCCTCACTCAATTTCTGGTCCTCAAGAGCTTCTTGTACACAAATATATGGAGAGACAAGACTGAAAAGGACAAAAGGAAACAAGATGATGATCAATAATACTGTTCTCTCACTATCTACACATATTGTTTTGGTTAGTTCTGTATTTGACGTGTCATGATCTATCGCGTCTATCAGTGTGTATCAAATAATCTAATCTTTCCTTTGAGGCACAATAACAAAAACACCGATTTAATTTACCGTGGGAGATGCACGTTTCTTTTTACAATTCCGCGGCGAGTTACTGAATATTTTATGGAAGTGACAGCCGCTTCACTCTCACTATGGGAGTCAGTCATCAGTCTCAACGGCTTGCGTTAAAACCCTGGCATTATCTCAGCCTGCTGCGTCCCTCGGCTAGCAACTTATTTTCCACCTCACTGAAAATAATGAGAATCCGGTTGACAAATACCTTGCAGAGGCTGATCTGAAGCTTGTCGGCCGGTGGTTGACCATTTCAGAAATGGATTTATCGACATCCGTATTCATTTGAATGATTTATTTCTTAATTTGTCATGAATCAATCACTACCTTTTGGGTGTGTATGAAATATGGTAAATAATCGTTATCTTTAAAGGTTTTGAACGATGACTTGTTTAGAGAAAACACCAAGCAGTCGTGGCGTAGTTGTGGGTTAGTTACGTGGCGTAGTTTTCACGTTAAGCCTGAACTGACTCATATGGTTCTTGGTTAAAGCCTGACAGTGACCAGTATTAGTATAATAATTGCCCCCAAAAGTAGAACATAGTAGTCAAAGCTAAGGACTCTATTCAAAAGCACAATGCAGCATTCATAAATCGATTGAATGGATACAACTTTGAAAATCGGCACAATAGCAGGAAAAAATATCACTGAGTCAGATCACCAGGTCAGATTTAGCTGAATTGTATACCCTTATCCTTTCAGTATAAGGACATGTAGAGAATATCAGGAGAACTTTGTATTTGTATTGTTCAAATGTGGCTCACGATTTCATGAATTTAATTCTGAAATTCTGAAGAGAACCTGATATTTGAACCTGAGATTTCGGATTTAGATTCAGAAATTAGATTTTGGAATGTAATTCTAAACTATTTAAGCATTTTAAAATTAAGACCCGTACATTTTTAGGTGAACTTGTTTTTTAAGCTGCTTGAATAGTATATCAGAATTTAGGCAAAGACAGGCAAATATCAGTCTTTTAATTTAAGACACTTAAAATTAGGCTATTTAATGTAAAGCTGCTTTAAGTTAAGATGGTTAAAGTTAAGCTGGTTAGAGTTAAGCTGTTTAAAGTTCAGCTGCTTAAAATGAAGCCGCATACATTCAAGCAGTTAAATAGTGGTTAAAATATAGCTTCTTAAAATCAATCCGCCTAAAATAAAGCAGCTTAAATCGAAATGTGTCAAATTTACATCAAATTAATTATGTTCTAATTTAACCTGACAAATAATAATAAATCACTTAAATGGTAATCTCGAAGATTTCTGTTATATTTTCTATGACCACATACCGCGATTAGCGGTAATTTCAGCTGTGATTTTGATCTTCACTTCCCAGAGATCCAGTGTCACCTGTGTGACGGCAGTCAGTGAGAAGTTGGTTCACTAGTGGGAACGCTAGCAGAGGCTGCAAAGGAAAGGACATGCTTCACACACAATTGAGTTGAAGAGCAAGTCTGTTGGGATAGTTCCACGTAATAGTGCAAATGCAAGGGCCTTCCAAAGGGGATGAGCGAACACTAAAGGCTTCGCTATGGTTCTAGGTTGACGCAACACAATGACCACGCAGTTGCTTCGACGCAGTCGTGAACCTGTTTTGGTTCTGCGTCAGGTTTACGTCGGCTTTACGTCACAGCCAACCACAGCCCTTGCTGCTGCATTGCCGCAACGCCCAAAAACATTTTTGGGAGGCACACGTCAGGCCCTTGCGGTGGACGCAAGGAGGGTTCGCAAGGACGTAATGGGTCCGCAAACCCCCTTGCGCAGTGTCAATGTGGAACCATAACTAAGTCTTTACAATGTAGTCACAACACAGTGTAGACAATAGGGAACTTAATACCTTTGTGCCACCTTTGTGCCAACACATTAGCCACTAGGCTATCAAGTCCCTTGTGGTTTGTTTAGTATTCTACTATGTTGAATAGACCATGTGCACTTATTATGCTTATTCGTTTTATGGATTTAAGTGAGTTTTAACTTAAATCCATAAAACGTTAAGTTTTAAGTTTAAGTGATATTAGGAATCAAACTTAATGGGCCCTATCTTGCATCCGCATGTGTCGTTGCATGTGTCGTTGCTAGTTTCATCTGGCGTAGAGCGTTCTTTTCCCTCCTGCGCCCAGCGTCTGTAAATCAGGGAATGATCTTGCGCCCCAAGGGGTTCGGCAAAAGGAGGAGGCGTGTTCTGGCACAAACGTTCCCTGGTGCTATTTTGCAGTTTCAGAAATCACTTGCACCACAAACCAGGAAATACCTGGTTTAAAGTCAGTGGCGCGTTGTTCAGATGCTATTTTAAGGGCGCATCCATAATGTTGCTTGTGCACCTCGCACATACACTTTGCTTCTCTCATCTACCTAGCCACACATTCTTGGTAAATTATTTGGGAAAGAACAGCTGATACAGCGGTAATAAGTTGTACTTTTAAATCAATGCATCTGCAAACACCGTACAGCAAACACATATTTTCTTGACAGACATCGTGCATCGTACATGCCCATAACCTTTAGGATTGATGAGCATTTGATTGTGAGAAAACATTGTTTTACCGCGAGTGAGCGTTAAAAAGGAATGAATGAATGCGGGGTGTGTGTGTATGTGTAAAAGAATTAATGAATGCGGGCGCGCGTGTGTATGTGTAAAAGAATTAATGAATGCGGGCGCGCGTGTGTGCGTCCATCTGTTTAAACACACGCAAACTAAACACGTAACGCATAATACAGTCCATGGCAATATATAGTAACGGGGGGACACATGCATATTAGGAACACAAGTCGATAACGATAATGCATACAATACTGATAAGAAACAATGTTTATAGTGTATTGCGTATATCATTAAATAGAACCACAGTTACCGCATATCATATGTGTGTTAAGTTTTCTTTGCTGAAATTTATTGGAGGACTGAATTTTATTTGAGGTATTTCTGAAGTTGTGGAAGAAAACCTTATTCCATGTGTGAATTAGGCCATATAATTTGGCCATAAACTGAGCCATTTTAAGTTAGAAATTCATGTGCATCTGTCTCATTGGAGACTGCAGACGCGCTGTCAAAATATCAACTCGTCAGATTCAAATTCGCTCATGGCTCTTAAAGGGGATGGGAGCTGCCATTCTCATTGGTTTATTGCACGTTACGCCCAAACCACACCTACGGGTAATTAGGCTAGTTCAGACCAACCCTTTTTAGATTTGCGCCGAGCGCACGAGTCATTTTTGCGCTGGTAAAATAGCATCGCCATAGAACCGCCCACAAAGGTACTTGCGCTTGGCGCTTCTCACTTGCGTTTCAGACCGTTAAAATAGGGCCCAATATCTTTCTCCGGGGAGTTCAACACATTAGCCACTACACTAGACAGTAAACTCCTCTCGTGCTTATTTATTCCTACAATACTCAAGGAACTACATTTAATAGATAGAACTTTGTACCTTTCATGACTATTTAACTGGTTATACTTACCAATGAGCCACTTCAGCTTACCTCTTCTGTTGCAAACAGCACTATAGTTGTATGTCTTTTCGGTTCATACATTTTGCAAAGTGCCTTTTTTAAATATCATGAAGTGTCCTTCGTGATAGAATATAAGTTAAAAGACAAAGCTACATTTAGCTCAATGGGTTCCATTCCATTTCAATAAAGTACACTTTATAAATAATGTCATTAAAGTTGCAATTTGTAACATTTCATTTCGATAAAAATGACTGTGGACATATCTGTAAGCAATGTGATTTGAAGGTCATTTAAATAATATTATAAATAATATTACATCCTATCAACGATATATTCTACAAATAAAAAATGCTTGCCAGTACCTCTCTCTTTGTTTAGTATCTTAGTATTGACGCTACCAGAACCCCTTCCTACGCTAGTTGGCACCGCACAGTTGCAAAGCCAGTTAGAGTGGAAAGAACACCGTTATTGAGTTTTTGGATTCGGAAAGTCTCCCACCTGCATACTGGGAGCGGCTTAATCTTATACATTGTGAGTCACTTATACATTGTGAGGATTAAGATTTGACCATAGCTAAGTCTTTTGCTCTAGTGCTCTAGATGTAAGTATGTTACATTTTGTTTATTTGAGTGGCCTTTTAGGCCCTGGTTCTGGTATATTATGGTTTATGCTAGGTATGATCGCCTCGTCACTGCTGTCTAACGCAACGTTTCCAAACCTTTTTGGTCTGATGTACCCCCACAGCCCCATAGAGGGCTGAAGTTCTAATATACCATTATCATTTATCATCATCATAAAGTATTCTAGTGGCCCAGGCTTTTCGAATGAAAGGAGCTGAAGTTGTTCTTTATTGTTCTTAACTGAGTTACTATATTGGTAAAAGAAAGCAAAATAACAAAGTGCCTAATAGAACATACTCATATTGCCCTCCAGGTGGAATCACTGGTGTGTAACATACAGTATGTCTTCAGTGAACTGAGAAGTAGCCTTGGAAGTGGATGACAAAGGCCCCCCAGAAATACAACCAAAGAATAAGAAAAGGAAATATGCGTAGGAAGGATTTTGTTCACTTCAGGTGAGGGGTTGTTGCTCCTAATAAACCGGCTTTCTTTCTGGTCTCAGATGCAATTGAGCACGCACTCAAAATGCTCATAAACCTCAGAAATACAATATATTGCCACAATTGTGTTGTAAGCTAAAGGGTCCTTTCTCTATTTTCTTGAAATAAGGAGAATTTAGGTTCAAGGCTAGGACCACAATCCATCGGTGTTAAATCTTGTTATTATACCATGTGCATTGTAATAATGTGTTGAATACATTTTTAAACATGTCGGATTTGGGTTATTATACTTATATTTTTATTTTAAAGCATTTATTAAAGCTTAAGCTATAAGCACTAGTTTCAGCTTTGTGTTATCATTAGCAAAAATTAATGGAAAAGATTGCAACATATATTGTGCAGGTTTTCATCTGCATTGACATTCACACATTCTGTTGAACTTGGCAAACCCATTCAATACATTTAAATCCAATTCAGTGAACTTTCTATTTAAAATTGACCATAGATCAGATATATTCTATCTGACAAATACACCAAAGTGGACTATTAAATGAATCCAATAGAGGAAAAAATAGATAATGTAACATGGGAATCATCTGCTAATCATCTTCTAATTTCACGAGTGGATATTAAGATTAGCTTTTATAATACTGTGTTCTTTAATGAATCAGCTATCATCACTTCCAAATGTTATTAAAGTATTATGATAAATATACCAGGCCTGGCATAAGGGGAACCTTTGGCATGTATTTTGATAAGAATGTGCCTTAAACAAAAATAATACTTTTAAAATAATTTTTAGCCATGCACTTTTTTTCCCTCCTCACCCCAAAGGTGTAGCATCCTTGCTGCTTCACCATTAATGAAACTTCTTTTTATCAACCGCTAATTTGGCATTGAAACAGATAAAGTCCCAATCTTGATAGCAGGTAAATTCAGAGAACCCTCTGAGGAGATTTGACGACACAGTCTCAGAACTCTGGGGGGGGGGGTCTAGGGTTGGCCCCGGCATAATTGCATGAATAAAATAAAAATCCTCTTATCTGAACTTCAAAGTTTAGCTTTTTTTTTCCTCTCTTCCTTCAACGATGAAGGTGAAGACGTCTTATCCATAAAGAGGGGGCAGGGGGTGGGGGGGAAGAGGTTGGGTGTCATGGCCTTCCTCTGACAAAGTAATAAATCAACATGACATTTCCACTGGATGTAAAGACCGGGGGCCACCTGCGCACTCGCCGAGTGAATTGAGATTGTCGAAACGCCTATAAAACCCAATTCTTCTCTTTATACTCTCCTATAAACCGTAAAGGAACCCTATAATCTAGATTAAAACGAATGGAGCGCGGTTGGGGATGGATACACTGTAGATTGTGTGGCATTTGAGTGCATACTGATGTCTCCACTAACGTAGAGTGCTGTAGAAAGGGAGGCTAGCCAAGTAAGCAGTCCCATACTGTTTACTGCCAATACTTTGTGCTATTGTTGATCTTCTTCACATTTTTTTCTTTTATAACAGGATTATATATCTCATACTGACTATGATACGGTACATACATTTGTGGGAACCAGAAACTGCATGGGGAGATTCAGGCCTTATTTCCTGTTGGTGAAGGAGATAATCAACCAAGAAACGACATTGTGTGAGTGGATGAAGCTTATAGAAGGGGACTAGGATAGGGGCCAGTCTATTCAGTGTTGATTGAAACCTTTACAGGCACTTTTTAAAGTTTGCTACTGCTGGCCGAGTTTATGTTCGCCTATTGCACACTTACAGATCCCCACCTCAAGCTATGATTGGTTAAATCAAGTCTGAAGCAAAAGAAAGTGAAACAATCCGTGAAGATTGATCAGCTCGACTGCTTCTTTTGTGAGACTATTAAAAAAATACCAATACCAACCAAGGTACTGGTAGACCATTGTATCAAGCACTTTAACAAATAGATCCAGAACTTAAAAGTCTTTTACAAGGTATAAAAATGAGATTATTATTTCAGTCAGTGTTGCATCAGCAATGATCCGAAAGGCTGCTGGGTGCTTATTAACTGGAGATACGTGTTGTAGTATTATAACATGAATACTTTTATTGCAAATAATAGTGATTCGATAAAAGGGACTTGTTAATACCATTATTCAAAGTAATGAACATCCTGTACATTTCATACGGAATACTAGCATGGCCTCAACCTCTTTTGACAAGCAACCAACATCACGCGCCATGCTGTCACCAAAATGTGCCACAAAAAGAACCATCATGACTCCCAACATGAGCAGATTTTGTGTTCCCTTCATTGTTAAGTCGATTCAGCCCAAAACACAGAGGAATGGTGAGCCGTAGGAGGAAATATGATTCTAAGCTCTAGAACCCAAAGTAAAATTAAATACAAATAGTGACAACTGGTTCCATTCATAAAAGTGTCGATTATTTGTAAAATGGCCATCTTAAAAACACAGGTTAACTTTTTTTTTGACATGCAGCACGACCATACTCTCTGCACATTGTCAAACACGCGAGTGTGTGGGGAAAGAAACAAATACAACACACACCGGATCTCTACGGATCAAAAGGTACCCTAATCTTCTTTTTTTTTCTCCAAATATACACACACATCTGTTCTATAATACTGTTATATCGGCTCACACCGTCTCTGCTTCAAAAAGTAGATAGTTAGATTGCAAACATTGTTCTTTTTGATCTATTCAGTTGCAAAATATATCAAACAAAATCATAATAATTATAATGACATTTATGGCATCTAAATGACCCCGACAACATTGTAAAGTATGCCTGTACTGTGCCTCATTAAAATAAATGATATATATTTATATATATTCAGTGTTACACGTTGCAGGTGTGTTTTCCTTTACATTGTTTTCACAAAGGAAGAGAATAAATACACGTCTGACCCATTTTTAATACACCTTAACATCTAAACAAGACCATACGCTGCAATATTTTTGATCATTCGAGAAAGAAACTAAACAAAAACAAGCTGATCAGCAATTCCCATACAAAAAAAATAAATACAAAAGGCAAATAAAAAAAATTATAATCGCTCAACAGACCTTTTTAATTCACCACCACATAACTTCAAAAGTAAGAAGAGATTTTTGTGCTTTCAGAGTTCCACTGCGATGGCTATACTTCTATGGGTTTGCAGTTACAAGGTTGTGTTCTTGTTTGAATGTCAGTCACTTTCCATGACTCTAAATCCCTTGACTGGAAGGTGATACATGTTGACCATGACCTAAAGGAAGAAATAAAAAGCTCCAACCTTTGAGAAGGTTAAACCTCCTCATGGAGGTTATATACAGCATCTTCATCTGGCTTATTTGTAAATACCTGTTGCCTATTATGTCAATTCACGGTACGACATATTCAATGCGATACCGGAACTGGAAGATAAGGGAGCTGATATAGTTGTTTTTTTGTTCAATTGAAATACTCAATGTCATTCAATGAATGAGACGCGTTTATGTGTGTGTGTGTTGTTGTGTGCGTGTGTGTTGTTGTTGTTGAGCTCCACTCGAGAAAGGTTGTTCTTTTAAAAACCACAAATATCCTTCTGGCGGTGGAGGTTCATTTTATGTTCATGGTTCTATTAAGGCAATATAGTATCTTCTCGTATCGCAGATTAAAGATACACATGGATGAGTATGATGTTTATTTGTAGTGGTTTTTTTTAAAAAGCTAATCCTGTACACACTCAGCTTCCACCACGCAGACCCCCTTCTCCCCAACCCCACCCCCCCATATGTTTGAAAAGCCATGGTTTTGATTGGTCAAAACACCACACATTGATCCTAATTAGCGCAGGGGTCGTTGGGACACGGCCATCTATTCATACAGCGGTATGTTAATGACTATAAAACACAATGGTGTATTCAACTCCTGTTATGGCCGGGTGGTGAGTCCGAGAGTGGGCTCAAGCTTTCAGGCTGCACAACTCCCAGTCTCCACGTCCATACAAATCCTACTCTCAGAACAAGGAGAATTCTTTTTTTTTGGGGGGGGGGGGGGTATTTCTGTTCTATAGTGGACCACTCATCGACCGGGCACACGGGGATGCACCACTTGCTGATATGAAGATGTTTTTTATGGGAAGGGAATTGTTGTTTTTGAACTTGAACTTTTTAAAGTGACACTTAGCGATACAGTTGGCAATACAGAATTGGATATGTTGAATGTTGAACAAAATCGTGCGTTTAACACGTTTTGCACTTCTAGGTCGACACAGTCGGTTGGAAAAGTGGGCGTCACTAACAGACACAAGTGTCGCTAAGCAACACGCATGGCTGGAGACAGCCCCCGGGATGCCCCGCCCATCAGACTCCTGAGCCAGAGTTTCAGTCCCCACCCGGTAGATGTCTTTATGTCCCAAACAAAACACCCAGTCGAAACTGGCAGGTTTTCGAAAAGATTCTTCAATTCATTTCATTTGGGGTCAGTTTGGAGAACACCATTTTTTCCTCTTTGTTCTTTTTTTCATGATATAAAACAATTGTCCTCTACTTTCCTCTAAGCCACAATAGCATAAATACAGTGACATTCACCAAGATGGACGTTTATAATAGTTCACTTTGGAGAAAAGAAAAGTATGTAAATCGAGTTGCAGTAGTGAGCTGTGTTTCCTTTTTATCATCATCATCATTATCATCATCATCATCACATATTGATTGATAAAATCAGAACAGCTGGTCCCCATTTCAAACAAAAAGCCCATTTCATATTAAAATATAAACATATATTACAGTATACTTGCTACTATGATGGCTGCCTGATTGGTGATATTTAAAACAGGCACGGTACTATAAAGAACCATTTTTATTATACTACAAAGAATTCGTTGCAGTTATTCCTTCATCAAGTGAGTAATCAACGACATACACCCACAACCCAAAAAAAGAATCCTTTGATACTAACTCTCCTCCTTTTTTTTCATTTTTAGCACACTGCATAATTATAATTTGTATTGATAGGTATCTAACTATAGGCATTTCCTTTGCTGAACACTCCGTTGTACATTCAATACTTAATACAATATTGGTATGGTTAATTGTGTGTGTACTAAGAAACTTGGCACATTAACTTCTTTTTTTTACCATTTACAAAAACCGAAATGAAAATGTATGTTTGTTGCCATCACTTAATACAAATAGATATAGTGTGTACGTGTGGTTGAGGGTAAAGATAGAGTGAGACAGAGATAAAGGGGGAAGAGAGAGAGAGAGAGAGAGAGAGAGAGAGAGAGAGAACAATAGCAAGAGCAATAGAGAGAGAGAGAGAGAGAGAGAGAGAGAGAGAGAGAGAGAGAGAGAGAGAGATAGGGGGAGGAAGCAGAATTAAATAAACTGATTTTAGGAAAGGGGGGGGTAAATGAGCACTGATTCACAAAGTACTCAAAGTAATAATCAGAATATAAAACCAAAATTAAAAAACTCCAAAATCAATACACCATTGTATTTACACAGTGAAACTAAAGTCACGAGAAAAACCAAAACATTAATTTTCCTGAAACAAAGTAATGCTGATTATGTATCCCAACACTTGTTTCCAACAAAATGTACCAGATTGGACGTCAGCCACCGGCCAAGGTCCAAAAGAATTATGTATTTTTCCATAAATGCTTTCAAAGGGATTCTTTACAGTCATTGTGTACGGGGGCCGGCCATACTCTCGGGGGGGCCGGTGGTAGCTCCGCTAGTACGCGCTGATGAAGGTGGAGAGAGCCAGGATCAGGGACCAGCAGGCCAGAGGGACCTGGGCGCTTCCTGTACTCCCATAGGGTGCTGTGTTGGGTGCTGTGGGCAGGGAGACAAGAGAAGCTCTGATTAGCTCTGATTGCTGTTTCACACGGCGGCAGTGGCAGCACGCGTTCCCCGATAACACAGGAGAAAAGAGGGAAGGGAATAGCAGGTCTTTAGCTTGGGAAGCCGCTTCACAACTAGAGTGGAACAATCAGTGACAATTACCATCACAGCTGTTTATTCAATTTAGTTCTCCCTTCCAAAGTGTTTACACAGAGTAGTATTTTGTTAAAAAAAAGAAACAGATTTTGATGCATGCATTGCCTTTCATCTCCAACATGTGTCACACTGCTAATGCCCCTAACTGTCTAAGAATATTTGTGTATCATATCAGTATCAGAAAACAGATACGAGAATAAATGGAGGTTTGTTAAATATGTTAGCAACACATCAGTTTCACGACAACAGATATTAGAATACATTAACGTTGCAACATATTTTTTGGACCATGTCAACATCACAACATGCAGATAGAGGAATACATCAAGGTTGAAACACATTCTCATTTTTTTTTATCCTATCTGTATCGCAAGCCCCAGAGGCAGATACGAGAATAGGATAGATGAGGTTCATGACAAGTTGTTTATGCCCAGTGATGTGCAATTAGCCGGTTTTGTCTTCTGCGGTGTGCTTGGCTCTTACCAGCACTCACCCACCTTAGTACAGGCAGACTCCCGAAGGAGTTGAGAGAAGAGAGGGATTCTTAAATATAAATACATCCAGAGCTGCAACCTAACAGACGGAGGTGAGATTTAATCCCCCCCCCCCCCCACGGTTTTACCAGAGAGATTTCAGAAAGTGTTTGTTTTTGAATCGACACCTCTTGTTGTTGATGTTCTATGATTAATAAAACAGGGTGGCTAATGGGCCAATGGGATGCAGGCAAAACTCGGCAGAGAGGGGAAGGGGAGATGCTATTGGATTAGTTACGGGCAATGATCCTCAAGGCTTCCTTCGGCACGCGTCTTAAACATGAGTGGCAGTGAACGCAGAGCTAAGCGAGCTAGCATGGGAGCTAGTGGAGCCTACAATGTAGCCATGACGATGCATGCAAACTTCGTGGAAGACAGGGGATAAAAGTGACGGCAAGTCAAGCTGACACCAAGGGGGTCCTTTTAAAACACACACACACACACAACCACAGAAACACACACACACACACACACACACACACAAACACACACACAGACACACATGCACACAATACTGCAATCAGCTGTTAGTCTACCTGGGGAAATCATGTGGTACATGGCCAATACCAGCAGGGCACTGCTATTTACACAGCCATGTAATTAGTTCACTATGTAATACCTGCATGTACAACCAACACTGCACAGTCTTCACACACACACACACACACACACACACACACACACACACACACACACACACACACACACCCACACACCCACACACCCACACACGCGCCCATACACACATATAACCATGCAGACACTCACATGCATGCACCCACGCACACACCAAAGCCACATGTATGCACTCACATACATCCAGGCAGACACACACAGAAATACGAACACACCAAAGCAGAAGCACAAATGTAGACACATACACAAACACCCAACCACACCAAGAATACACACACACACACACACAGGTAAATGCACTGACTAACATAAGCAGGAGGTTAGTGTATAACAGCGCACATTCATTCATCATCGACACCAAAAAAACTTTTTTCCATTCACAACCATCCATCACTCACACCGCTGTGTTCTCCACATATCCGAACCTGAGAGACCAGGCAGGGCATTCCTACCGTGCCGATGCCGAGCACCTTGAATCATGCTGCTGTGGAGGATAATAGCAGGTTGCTTAACAATGTGTTCTGCTTTGATTTGGGTGGATGGCTTTACCCTCCCTCCCAGTGTTGGACCCCAGCCCATTGTCAGTTCCCGAGCTGCTGTTTTACCTTGTGTTTTACCGGCTTTTAAGCGGAGGCGTCAAATTATAGTGAACAGGATATATACCTCAGATGGAAGCACAAAGGAGAAATATAAAAATGGGGGGGGGGGGGGGGGGAGACTAGAGACAGCATAAGAGATAGAGAGCATAAGAGAATGAAAGTACTAATTTGGGGGGAAAAATGCGATGATGTTTGGGAGATTTCCCGTCAGTTTATGAAGTGCACTCCGGTTGACTAGGCGTTTCCTTTGTGTGTGTGTGTGAGCTGTTCTCCTTATTTTCCCAGGTTTTTGTTTTCCGCAAATATTGCCGTTTCCGTCGGCCCATGTTTCCCTCTCTGTCATCACACACTACCATCCCTCTCTCCCTGTCTCCCTCGTTTCTTTTGTTTTACATTGTGTACCTCTCTCGCTCGCTCTCCCTCCCCTCCCCATCCACGTCCACAGCATAGGATAACGACACGGTGTTCCACCGCCGCTGGAGGAGTGAGCCCAGAGAGATGGTTACCATGGCAACAGCTGCTGTCCTGTGCCCCGCCGGTCCAGCCACTGTCGTGTCCTGAACGCCACCAATCCCCCCCCACTCCCCCCCCCCCACCCACCCACCTCCTCCCACACCCACCACCACCACCACTGACAACCACCGACACCCCCCCACCCACCACCATCATCACCACATTGGTGGGTGGATCGTCAGTAACAATGTGCTACAAGATATTACATCCCAGCCGTCATATCTCATCGAATCAGCCGCTCAGTGCTGGCACGGCCATAACCACGCTACCCACTCTAGCACACTCTCCCCTGTTGGGTTGTGTAATGCATAAATACACATCTATCGCACAGCTCGGATGAAGATTCGGATTGGTCAGTCACGGCAAATCGGCGTGCTTTGAATATCCCGCTATGAATAACAGGCCGTTGCTATGGACGCTATTTCCAACCGTCGGAACCCGAACTAGACAATTATTTTACAGCGGAAGCAATAAAATCGTTTTGAAATCCATACAATGTTTGTTCTTTAACGTCCTCTGTGTCTAACGATCGCAACTTAAACCCTGATCGCTGTGCTTAATCTGTACAATAACACACATATATATATATATATATGCATAATATATAAATATATGATGTTATGTAATGTAAACTCACAAACACACACAGTATATACGGTTCACGGGCTGCGCCGGGGGTAACTGCCCCCTCTGCTGTTTCTGACTGATGATGATTGTGTCTCACAGTGTAGCGCACACCAGCGTCAATAAACCTCCCTCCCAGCTTAAGCAATTTAAGGGGGAAAGGGTGTGAACAGAGTCGATATGGCCGGGATCCTGCTTTTCCCCGTGCTGTGTTTGATTTTGGGGCTTTTAATATCCCCCTGTGTCACTCCCTTAGAGCAAGGCACCTCCGTTGTTTTCACTGTGTGGGTTGTAACTTGCCATTTTAATTAAGTCCCCCACCTATCCAGGAGCTGCCTGAGACAACACTGGCTTTTTCCTGCTTATTAACATGGAGGGAAGAGGAGGGGGGAGAGCGAGATGGGCTGAAGAGCCTGAGAGAGAGAGACAGAGAGAGAAAGTGAGAGAGCTTGCGAGCCAGAGAGAGAGAGAGGGAGAGAGAGAGAGAGAGAGAGAGAGAAACGAGGGGAATGGCAAAAGCAATAAGTGGAATGAAAGGAAAATAAAGCAAGCCAGGAGGTTTTAGATAGATATTGTGGGAACGGGAGTGAGAGAGGGAGAGAGAAAAAGAGAGAGAGAGAGAGAGAGAAAAAGAGAGCGAGAGAGAGAGAGAGAGAGAGAGAGAGAGAGAGAGAGAGAGAGAGAGAGCCAGAGAAGCTGACAGACAGACAGACAGACAGACAGAAAGAGAGAGCGAGGCTAAGGATTGGGTCGGGGAGGTGATTTCCACACGAGGCGACTCCTCTGTGGCTTTGACTTTAATTGCCAAGTACATCAGCAGTGACCGACAATGAACTAGCGGGAAGCCCGTCCATACATCACAGAGAAACCAACTGTCAACACCGAGCGGCAAGACAGGCAGCCGCTCCGAGAGGAGAGGAGAGACGAGAGATAAGCAGAGATGAAAGCGTTTCACTTCAGCTACTGTTGCGTGTACGCGGGCCAAAAGAAAAAAGAAAAAAACCCTCCATTGCAACAATCCAACGTCGTATGGAAACAACAGCCAGCCCTGTCCTTGAGCCTTGTTGTGGTGGGAGGGAGACATGAGCTCCAAACAGGGCTACCTATGTTGGGAATGGGAGAGTTTAAGTAGGGGTCAGTTTTCTCTCTTTCCGATTTTATCTCTCGCACTCTCTCGCTCACCCCCCCCCCCTCAAACCTCCCTATTCATATTCCACCTTTTGTGCCTCTGTACAATTCAAGAATAATTAATAGTGATTATCCTATATTACAATCGGTTTTGCTATCAACGGTCTCAATAGTGTTTTTTTGGGACATCAGGGGTACAGAACAGTCCCACAAAAATAAAGAAAAGGTGATGCTTAATGTAGTTCCAATGGGATGTCTACTTTCCATTGCAGATTCATTCCCCCTGAAGGACACTTATAACACAATAATAAAAACAGCCCACACATCAGACGCACAAGCAAACATGAGGAGGCAACACACATAATGGAGGACACACATACACACGCACAACGATGAATCACCACAAGCTACTGCTGAGTGACGCACACAGGTCTGCCTTGGCTTGATGTTCATGACGGTGCCACCGTGCACGGTCCTTAAAGGTCTTATATTATACCACCAGGTGTGAGCATGATTAGCCGTTACAAGCCGTTTTGAAAATCTGCCTCTATTTACATCACAAGTGGGCGTGGCCATCTAGATGTGTGCTGGATAGATCAGTCTACCAGCCTACCCAGTGGACTGTAGCAAACGTTGCTCATCTATCCGTCATAAGTCTAGTTGGACACGCCCACTTGTGGTGATGTCACTAGAGGCAGATTTTCAGAACGGCGTGTAATGGCTAATCACACTCACACCTGGTGGTAAAATGTGGGACCTTTAAAGGTCCCATGGCATGCTAATTTATTGATGCTTTAATATAGATATTAGTGTGCCCCTAACACAGTATTTGAAGATGTTCCCGAAGTTCAGCCGTGGTGCAGAATTAAAGCCACTTAACGTGCCGTTTCGGTGTCTGTAGCTTTAATACAAATGAGGAGGAGAGAGGTGGGTCAAGGAGGAGGGTGGGGGTGTGGCCCTGACCAGCTTGCAGCCAGGGTACCATGCGCTCAGTTTACTGTGGATGTATCGCAATGGCGAGGCGCACACAGCCTTTGGCAGTGTCCTGCAAATATTCTAGAACACTCCGGGTGCTCCAGAGTATTATACATAGATATCTATATCATATATTATACATTATCACGGCCAAAAACTGTCCTCCTGCCTCCAGATGATATTATGAATCTCAAATGACTGCGTCGGGTTCTCCGACGTCTCTGGTTCTTCCACGTCCACATCAATCTGAAGTAGACTGAACCACGACATGGAGGAGAAAGGGATTGTTGACCGCGATTGTCTCCCGCCGGGGCCTCGCTGCCGAGGAACCACCGCCTCGGCAGCGGGCAGCGCTTAGGCACCGAGGCGGTGGTCCCTCGGCAGCGGGCAGCAGGAAGCGGGGCTCAAGCGGGAGACAATCTCGGGGAACATTCCCTTTCTCCTCCATGTCGTGGTTCATGTACTTCAGGGAGTCAGAGCCAAAGTTCCTTTCCCTCAATTTCTTCTCAACCATGGCTGAGATAACCCCCCTTACGAGTCGCGTTGTGGAAATACCAGAGACGAGAGTCCGACGTGTTATGCGCCATAACACCAACAGCGGAGCGGCTATCCAAATAACAAAGAAGTGTACAACACTTGCGTTACAGACCTAGAGCTCTATATCTTAATAATATCATATAATACATATATATCTATATCATATAATACATATCATCACTGCCAAAAGCTGTGTGCGCCTCCAGACGATATTATGAATCACAAACGACTGCGTCGGGTTCTCCGACGTCTCTGGTTCTTCCACTTCCACGTCAATCTGAAGTAGACTGAACTGGCACTGCCCACTGCCCACTGGTTCCTTTCCTCCAATTCCTTCTCAACCTTGGCTGAGATAACCCCAACGACAGTCTCGTTGTGGGAATACCAGAGACGTCAAACCGACGTGTTATGCGCCATAACACCAACAGCAGAACGGTTATCTAAATAACAAAGAAGTGTACAACACTTGCATTACAGTGTGTGTAATCACACACACACACACACACACACACACTCACACATGGCGCTCGCATGGTCAAAGCTCATTGTCTCATTGGCGGGCCGAATTCTCTGGGCTGGCAAGGCAGAGAAAGGGGAGGTGGCATCTCCCCTTATGACGACATACGGGGAAAATTCCAAAACGGCGTGTCTGAGCTTCGTTTTTTCAAAGGCGGAGCAGAATGCCTAGTGCTTGTTTTAAACCCAACGACATTTCTAGCTACTGTGAAATTTTCATGCCATGGGATCTTTGAAACCGAATCAACTGCGTCCCAACATGGCAGCAGATGGAGTCGCAACAATGCCTCGAATGTCGAACAGTGCGGCCTTCAAAAAAATAAAATAAAAATCCTCAATCTATTATAACAGAAAATGCATTAAATATCTCCTTTCACTCGCCCTCTCCCTCTCAGCCCCTCTATTCCATTGATGTGTAGGTGGTTGTATGTGGGCGGCACCCTGTCATTGTACCCAGCCGGCCTTCATGGCCGCTCTGACGGACAGCAAGCAGCCAGGCAGGATCACCCTCCCCTGTCCACCCCGTTTCCCCTGAGGACAGGGTTTAGACGTGGGCATCCTCCTCCAACCAGCCGAGAGAAGGTTTAATATCCTTGACCGTCAATCAGTGGTTTCTCCCCTCACCTCCACCCACGAGGTCCTCCCCAGACACCCCTGAGCCCGGCGCCTGAGCGTCGACACGCGGCGCGGTAAATCGACCTAGCGGCCTCTCGGTGTGTGCTGTCCTCGCAGCTGGCCGCCAAAGAGTGGCTCGCTCAAACACACAGAGCGTTTCTTTTTGTTGTTGTGGGAAGGAGGGAGGAGGAGGGACAGAAATTGCGGGCAGTTGAGACTCCTGCTGTGAATCCAAAGAATGCGCTTTGCAGGGATTTAAAGTATTTCATACTTTCGTGCCGGCTTTTCAGCTGTGCAGTGGTCCACAATGGAGCACACTTCAATCCACTGCGACTGGAGGCAGGGCAAAGAAAAAAAAAACGCACAGGGAAGAAAACGACAAAACGTTCGGCTCGTTCGTGACTTGGGGGGGGGCCACGTCGGTCTACAAAAAATAACAATCTTCTGGTTGGACTACCATTGACGCTGAATATCCCATAATGCTCATTCATCCCACCATCCGCCTATTTCATGCACAAGTTAGAGGGCACATCTCTGTGACACTCCCCGACCGATCGCTCGGGAGCACAGCGTGCAGATTTGCTCACTCGCCGCTACCTCATTGGTGCTCGTTAGCACGGCAGTAATGAATAGCTTTCGTTAATAAGATGGCCTTTAGAGATCGTTTACACCCCTGCCTCGCCTTATCCCCCCCCCCCCGCCCATCATCTCAGCCTCCCCCTCCTCCAATCACCCGGCTACCTGCGGGCGATCAAGGCCCAGCAGAAGGCTTTCGAGAGGCCAGGGCTCGGCCGCTAATAGCTTGTTTCAGCATAGCTATCAGACCGGGGAGAGAGAAAGAGAGCGAGAGAGCGAGAGGAGAGAGATAGCGCGAGAGAGAGAGAGAGAGATGGAGAGAGAGAGAGATGAGAGAGAGAGAGAGAGAGAGAGAGAGAGTTCCAATCAAGAAAAAGTGAGAAACGAGACAGAGCGCAAAGGGGAGAAAGCGAGAGGGACACATGGGGTCACTCGATAACTGACAGAGTGATCAGGGGGCTCTCAATGGCAAGCAAGGCTCTGGCCTTTCAGCTTGACTTAATCAACGCCTCGACAGGGCTTCTGGGCCCGAGAGAGAACCTCTAGCATGGGATCGGCTCCAGGAAGGAAGGGATTCCTGCAGAGAAGCCATTTCAGCCAGGCACCATTATCCTGATGCTGTTCTCTCTCCGTCTTTGATGAGAGACTCATGTATCCTCTCTCTCTCTCTCTCTCTCTCTCTCTCTCTCTCTCTCTCTCTCTCATCTCTCTCTCTCTCTCTCTCTCTCTCTCTCTCTCTCTCATCTCTCTCTCTCTCTCTCTCTCTCTCTCTCCTCTCTCTCTCTCTCTCTCTCTCACCCCACTCTCTGAAGCTGAATACGGGCTCCATTGGGCCAGGTTCATGAAGAATGCCTAATGTTTCCCGTACAGTGCATGAATATCCGAGGGAGGCTGCCCTGAACTGTGAGTCTGTGGAGCTGCCGGCTTCACTTCGCCCCACGGCCACTGTAATACGGAATATTGTTCCTCGCAAATTCCAAGGGCATTCTTTATGGAGGGAAATCAGGGAGATTGCAAATTATGTATTTTGCATGAACTCGGGGGAGGGATAAATCAGCATTCTGAAATGTTTTTTTTTTAAGTTACCATACCATTTTTTTCTCCGCTCGGTTTTTAGAGGGTAAATCCCTGTCAACCTTGTAGATGAACATACAAAGCGAAGCGCCTCTGTGTGGATTGATAGTTTTAAACCACGTTTTTTTTTAAATCCAGGAGCTATAATTACAGTGACTTTGACTGCTGAAGCTAAATCTGGTAAATGTTAGCGGCTTAATGGAACTCACGGGGTTACAAACAATTGGTGTCAGCGCTTCCATACAACCTTTTCGACGCCTGTTACCAGTTAAAGACATACTTTCTTCCCAGTAAACCCCAATTCTTTCCTATTAGCTCTCTTGCTCTGTCTCTCTTTCTCTCCCCCCTCTTTAAAATAATTCCTCCCCATTTGCCCCTTTCCCTTTATTAATGCTTATCAGGAGGGCTCTATTCCTGAATGAGCCCGTCATTGGTCGAGGGGATTTCGCCGAGTCAGCCCCTGCCTGGTTATTGCGACCGCTGGATGACAGGAGCAATCTCCACAGTTAAGAGGCCCTTCTTATACAGGGCCAACCCCCAGGACCTAAACCATCAATACCAATGTCAGATACCATCTGATCGCCTGCCAGGAGGCCAACCTTCTCTATCTCTCTCTCTCGTTTGCCCTTTTGTGTCCTAAGTTCCACTTTGATTTAACCCCCCCCCCCCCCCCCCCCCCAAAATGCGTAATACTCTTTCATTATATATGGAATGTGATAAGGCAACTTCCCTTTTTCTTTTATCAATTTCCCATTACGGGGAGTGAGAGCCGCGCGGGGCTGATTGTTAGCGGGGTAAGTGTATTTTCCCCTTTGATTGATAGGAGATAACTTTAATATGGCGCGCCGCTGGGTTATCACAGTTCACTCGGAGGGCTGCCTTGAACCTGACTGGAATACCATTTCACGGTGCTCACCGTGAGCGCGAGAGCACCAAGCCGCGACCAGCGTTGGATTGGGTGAGCGGGCGTAAAGCAGCCCGCAATCCATGCTCTCTCTTCTTTTTTTTTTGGTTCATATTTACCCACCCGGTGGTGTTAATTGATTTATCCCGGATCAATTCTCTGGTTTACAGAAGTCGTTGGACCAAAAAACGTCCAAATCAATCGGAGCAGTGATTAGCATGTGCAGCGGATTATTCCTATTCGGGGGCGAAAACAGAGGGCCTGGTAACGGCAGCAGCCATGTAGGAGGGGGCCCTGATTTAATAGAAACCCGCGTGCCATATGTTTACATTAATTATTGCTCACCGAAAGTGTGCTTCAGATGGGAAGGGGGGGGAAAGGGCCATAGGCTGTGGGAGAACCACACACATGAAGTATTTCTTTATTAAAACCGAGACAAAACCCCAGGCTCTAAACACACTTCAGTCTCTGTTCCTTCGTCTTGTCAGCGCCCCCCTTAGGGAGAGGCAGACAGAAGGTACTGTATCCTGAAGTAAGCTTCAAGGGGGTTTTATGCAGAGCTCCACATAGGCGACGGCGGCGGGCGGAGAAGAGCAGAATCTCATTTTCCTCCTCCTTGCCGCGCTAACAACCCGCTGTGTCTGTCATAAGGAACAATATTTCTTTGGAGCATGCTTGCTCACGCCTGTCTAAAATGCAGTTACAGTTCAAGGACTGTAAATAAATAGAATAAAATAACTAATGGTAAAAAAAGGAAGGAAAAGGAAACGTCTGGGGCAGCCACCGAGCTACTCCGCCAGTGTTGCTGACATCCATATTTTTATTCTGGGGAGAAGAGCAGAGTGGGATACAAAAAAAGAGAAAAGACTCTCTTCGGTGCTGACGTGACCCTCTTGACATGCCTGGCTCTGGCACACGGCAGCTCAGCATGGAAATGAAGCTCCATTGTTCTGGAGCTAGAATACAAATTGTAGTGCGGTTAATTAATTGTTAAATAGTAGCAGTCTGTCCTCTCTCGTACCTCCCCTGAAGAGTGTTGCGCTAATAGGTAATCTTAAACCTTTGTTGCCAACGTCGGAGGCATCGAGATCTCTCAGAGATCCAGGACGTTCACTATGAGGCTATGAATTTTGGGACACGTTCGACTTGATGCTGTCTGGACAGGAGGAGGTAACTGTGGGGAAGGGAGGGGAGGGGGGGGATGTTATAGAATTTAGGGTTGCTGACTCAAATACAAATGGCGAGGATGGTGTTGTGACTCTTAAACATGGCGGGAGATATCCACTCTCTACCCAGAGAAGTGTCAGATAATACACAACTGGAAAAAAAAAAAAGGGGACTTACTGCCTTACTGTGTTATCTCCTGCCACACACACATACTCAAGCTAACACCCCCGTCCCTCCCCCCCCAACCTCCCTTTCCTTTCCAAATCCTCTTCCTTCAACTCCCCCCCCCCCCCCCCCCCGACTCCCTCCTCCATACTGACACTATCAGCGCGCGAGTGACTTCAGCGTCTGCATAAACAGCAGGCCGCTCCCTGGTGACAGCCCGCTCGCTCCTTTTCTTCTGCTATCTGACCCTCTTTCTCCAAACCAGAAGTCAACGAGAGAGCCAACACAGCCGCCTCTGCCTTCACCATTTTTTTTTTTTTTCTTACATATTTTTCTCCTTCAGCAGGGGGTCAAACATTATTGACTGGAATCAGAGGAGTGGAATGAGCCCAAGGTTTTACGGCCAAAAATTGGATCGGTGTGAGCGCGACCCCTGGATCAACCCAGCCTGGTGCACCTGAGGCGGCCGACATCAATACGCCTGTTGAAAGTCAGCCATCGCCGGCACAGCGGCGGCGGCAGTGCGTGTGTCGTGTGCGTGTCTGTGTGTGTGTCTGTGTGTTTGTGTGTGTGTGTTCATGTGCATGGTGTGCGTGTGTGTTCGTGTGCATGGTGTGTGTGTTGTATATGTGTGTGCGCGTGTGTGTGTATGCATGATGTGTGTGTGTGTGTGTGTGTGTGTGTGGGGTCTGTGTGTGTGTGTACGTTTGTGTGTATGCATGATGTGTGTGTGTGTACGTGTGTGTGTGTATGCGTGATGTGTGTATGCGTGTGTGTGTTTTTTTATGTGTGTGGCTAGCATGGATTTTCATATTCATTTGACACCGGCCCACGAGTTGACTTTGGCAAGTGTTTTGCTGCCCGCTATCTTGACTTTTGCGTGTGAGCAGTGGAAATGTCAGTTCAATTACATCCACTGTTATACTGCGATAGAGCAATTAGTGGCAAACGCAAAAAGGGAAAACGAGCTGGCATTATAAAGACACTGAGAACACAGAGTCACCTAACTAGGGCTTAATGATAGAAGTTGCACCAGCAATTTCCATACTGATTGTTTAAGGGTCAATAAAAACCTGAAATGCAATTACTGAGTTCTTCTATCAATGTTCTTTTTGCTTATTTTAATGTATGTGTGTGTGTGTGTGTGTGTGTGTGTGTGTGTGTGTGTGTGTGTGTGTGTGTGTGTGTGTGTGTGTGTGTGTGTGTGTGTGTGTGTGTGTGTGTGCATCTGAGTGGGAGTTTGGAGTGTGGGACTTTTAATTTGTGTCCCCCCATTAAGACCAGAAGTAGTAAGAAACTATTTCCAATCAAAGATGTTCTTTTGTAAGTTTATTTAGTAAATATATTCTCCTTAAAGTAAAGAACATTCTTTTAACAAAAATGCACACACGTGCCTGCACACACACACACACACACACACACGCGCACACATACAGGAAAACAAACATGTGAATTCAACGTGTCGAAATGTGTACTAAAGGCTTGTTTCGTGTATGAAGCCATCCCCGATTGATCCATTCAGCTACAAAACCCTTCCTCTATACACTTTTTGTTGCTGTGATCTGTGCTTAGGCTGCGCACACTTGTATCATGAAATGCAGCCTCAAACACAGAGCCACCGTTCTGCGTTACACTCCACCATTCCAGCTCGTGATGCCTATCCGTGGCTCCGAGCCCACTGGGGGCCGCCCACTGGCGCTGGGATCCGTGCATATACAAGGGCCGCATTAGAGAACCCTAGAGGAATCCAACAGTGAGACACAAATACACCAATCCACGGTCGCGCCACTCAGAAAAAAGGCATGTATCTGTCTACAATATATGGATGTTTGATAGAGCCGCGGTCTTTGAGTGTGACGAAGGGTTAACAGTAAGCGTGGAGGGTCGTGCACCGAAACACTTGTATTTCAAGTCCACCATTACATGACAGGAATCAAAAGCACAGATCGAGAAGTAGGTGGCACTCAGAGTAGGTGCTACCATGTTTTATGCAAATGGTTTTGTGTGTGTGCATTTGTGTGTGTTTGTGTGTGTGTGTGTTCGTGTTTGTGTGCATGGTGTGTTTGTGTGTATACATGATGTGTGTGTGTGTGTGTGTGTATGTGAGTGTTGGGGGGGGTGTGGTGTGTGTGTGTGTGTGTGTGTGTGTGTGTGTGTGTGTGTGTGTGTGTGTGTGTGTGTGTGTGTGTGTGTGGACACCCGTAAGAGCAAGGGAGCATTACATTCTTAATGGGCCTCCAGAGAGCTTGGGCCATCCATCCCATTCCTCAGAGATAAAAAAATCTAGATTCATGACTTCATGAGCTCTTTGTTGGTGTGTGTGTGTGTGTGTGTGTGTATCAATCAGGAGGAGGTTTCACTTATCGTGAATCACCCATACCATACACATAAACAAGCACCAGCGCACACATATGCAGGCACACAAACACGGGTGAACACACAGACACACACACAAAGACAAACACATACACAGGTATACACAAACCCACAGCCACGCAAATAGTACAAACACTAAAGCACCCGACACACACACACACACACAGGCAGACACGAACACACTATTTACACAGAGAGAACACACTATTTACACAGAGAGCTCGTTGGCGTACAAGGACACAGTGATTGCACAGCAGTGTTCACTGTTTCCAACCCCTCCCCCCTCCCCCCTCCCCACCCCGGACACCAAAGAGTTGACGAATGGAGCCGCTACGACTAACCTTATTCGGCAGCGCGGCCGTTTCAAGCCGTCGTCCCAAAGAGAATGGCCTTTCTGAATGTCAGGACCTTTTCTAACCGTGTTTAAAACGGCTTCAAGGGCTTCAAGGTATGGCCCGTCAATAGAGCCGGTGTGAAGGACTCGTGGGGCCCTGTGAACGGCCGTGAACAGGTGCTGAACGGGGGCCGCCGAGAGCGAAGGCAGGCCCCGGGGCCGGGGGTCCGGGAGGGTTCTGGGGGGGGGGGGGGCAGCTAGGGGAGAAGGGGGACCTGGCTAGAGATTTTAGCAGGTTTTAAACGATACGTTTAGTCACGGCCATTGGTGACCATGGGCCCCTTGCCCCTGTGCCAGTGCGGATGAGGGCCCTGGATTCCTTTTCAATTTTAACGGGCCCTGTTCATGCCCGGGCCACAGTACTTACCCCCTGCTGCCCCTCCCCAACCAAAGCCGAGTGGCTTCAACTTGGCACAACCGGGGACCACCTTTGGCACAACCTGGGGGCCCTAGGGCCCCCAGGTTTGGTTAGGGAGGGAACAGAGTCCGACATTTTGGCAACGTCAGACTTCAGTTTTTTGTCCCACCGTCACTCTTTGTCTCCGTGGATCATTTTTGTTTCAGAGGTGTGAATATACTGACTGGATACGCGTCCTTGTGGGTTTCTTTGTGAACACCGAACCCTGTGCAGTGTAAGTGTTGGCGAATACAATAAAAAACAATATAAACCAAGCAGTAGCCCCTTGAAACAAGAGTGTTTGTTTTGTGCTCGTGTGTTTGTGTGTGTGCGTGAGCGTCAAACCATTAAGTCCGCTGTTCAGGCATTGTAGACTGATTAAGGGGTGGGTACAACATGTCTGAAGAGAGCAGTTTTTCAAAAAGCAAAAACAAAGACCTCTCAAGGATAATTGTCTGCCAGAGCGAGCAAACAAGAAAACAAGCGAGGAAAATCCAAAGAATATATTGGAGCAACAGCGAGCGATGAGTGGAAGACTTCTAACGGGGCGGGGGGCATAGGGGGGGTCTACTGCTGAAGACAACACACCCCACGACAAAGGATGAAGACAGAACACCGTCACACTTCACCCGGACTGCGAACAAAAAAAAAAAAAAAAACGTCAGAAAGGAAGAAAAGAAAAAAGCCCAGAAGGGGAAACAGAGGAGGCGTCAGAACAAGGCGAGAGTGAGAAGAACCGCCTGGGGGGCAATTTAAAAACGACAACCACCCCCCAAATCCCTCTCCAAACCGGAGAGGACAGTCTTTTATGGATTAGACCGCAGATCGATAGCGCAGTGTTTCAGAAGGCACAAGGTAGGGGGTGGGGAGGGCGGGTAAAGGCTTGGACATGCTTTCTCTCTCCATGGATCCGGGGGGGGGGGGGGGGGGGGGGGGGATGGTGCCTGGTAAACTCTACTTGAGGGGAGCTGAAGCGAGAGAGAGCCCTCTTTCTTATCACAACCCCCCCACTCCCCGCCTCCAAGAGGATGATCTCAACACGAGTGGGAACGAGAGAGGGAGGAAGTAAACCTGTGTGTGTGTGTGTGTGTGTGTGTGTGTGTGTGTGTGTGTGTGTGTGTGAGAGTGTGTCGTCGCCTCGCTCTCCTCACACTGCACTGTGTATGACCTCGGGGCCCTCTCTCCGCGCTCTCCCGCTCGCTCTCTCTTAAGCATCGCATGTCGCCACACAGCTGTGGCCAGATGGTGGCAACTTTGAGACGGATTAGAGGGCACTTTCACGCCTGCTTTGTTTCGGGATGGAGAGGGGTGGGGGTGAGAGGGCGGGTGGGGGTAAAGGGGGGGGGGGAGGGTGGTGGTTAGGAGTCGAACTGATCACTGGTCCCTGGCCTGGGGCCAACTCGGGGGGGGGGGTGGATACACGCCCAGGTGGGCACCATTGCATGCGTTCACCTGTGTGTCGCACCGCAAGTAGACCGCTGTTTACACGTGGCTCCTGCAGACACACTTTTGTCGTGAGATTACAGAATACAGATAGTATGATATTATTATCGACCTGGGCAAATCGTGTCAAATCTTTTTTTTTAAACATACATTTCTCCTGATTTTTGCATTGCACTTTAATTGAAATAGCATAGACTTCTAGATTCAAGAAAGAGCAACGCATCACCATACATCAGTACAATAGAGTAACCATATGTACTATAATAACAACTACTATTAGTATTATTCCAGACAATGAATGATGGATACCGATGGCTTGGCTCACCATAGCCCCCTGTCTCTTGGCTAGACCTGCGCTCGCATCATGGGTCCATCTCCCTTCCTTCTCTGCCAAAGTTCAGACGGATCAAATCCATACATCCTTCTGTCTCCTACTCTCTCCGTGAGACGAATACACAACGGAATACTAATTACTTACAAACACACATACACACACACACACACAAACACACACACACACACACACACACACACACTCACATACATAAGGGAGTTAATCCCCAGGGGAAAACTCACACACTCTCACACACTCTCTCACAAACACACACTCTCTCTGTCGACACACACACACACACACACTCTCGCTCATACACACACACACACACACACACACACTCTCTCTCATATATACAAACCCACAAACTCTCTCTCTCTCTCACAAACACAGACACACAAACACACACACACTCTCTCATACATACAAACACACAAACCCACACATTTCTCTCTATCTCGCTCTCACTCTCGCTCACACTCACACACACAACCCCCCCCCCAACACACCCCTACCCCAACACACCCCCATCCCAACACACACACACACACACACACACACACACAAACCCACACACACAATCCACTATAGCCTGCTGCAGCGCTCGGTATCTTCGTCCTCCAGGTTTTGTTTGTTCTTCTCCCGCCAGCGCCGGTCACAGTCAGACTCCCGGCGAGCTTATTACGCTCTCGTTGTTCTGCTTATTATCGCCCAGCGCCACGTACGCATCCGACCCCTTCTTTATTCCGACATTCGTATCCAGGCAGGGAGGCTGGGAACTGTAAGGACGGACTTCCGGAGAGGGTGGGAACACAATACGTACACGCACGCGCGCACAGACACACAAAAACACAAACACACCCACACACAAATAACACACACACACACACAAACACACACACACAAAGAAACACACACACATATATAAGGGCGCTCATCTCCAGTGAAAAACAGTTGTCGTATTCAAATGCGGCAGAAAAAAACGGTGTGGTTCAAACAGCCTCGCCAGGCATGACCCCCGCCGGTGAGTTAGGTGGGGGAGGGTCTACTGGCCGGACAAGATGCTCGGCAATAAACGATGGGGCGTTTAACACACAAGCTCCATTAGAAGTAGCTGGACCGTGAGTCATTTAGAGAGGCTCGGAGCCCACAGACAAGAGGATCGTAAGCCGGGTACACGAGTCGAGAGGCTGAAAGTAAAATCGTGTGAGGACTTCAATCGGTCGCTCTTCCACACGACCCCCACAGAGCGTCATTGTGGTCATTTCCTAAAGAGCCAATGTCTCTGCACCTCCGAAAGCCTATTCCCCTCCATTACTGGTGAAAAGAAAGCTCTTTTTGTCGTTATCTTTAAAATGAAACCCATTTAGCTTTAGTCGAAGAGCTCATTGACCAGAGAAGAGGGAGATGGAAAAGAGACAGAGAGAGAGAGAGAGAGAGATAGAGAGAGAGGGAGAGAGAGAGAGAGCCAGAGATACATAACGGTAAAACAGAGAGGAGGAACGAGATAGGAGAGATGAGATAGTCAGTCAAACAGAAATAGAGAAAGATGGAGATAGAGATGCAGAGAGCGGAGGGACAGAAATAGGAGAGAGATGGAGAGCACGGGAGACAAACACTGAGAGTGAGAGAGAGAGAAAATAGAGAGCAGCACGTCCTCCTCCTCCTCCTCCTCCTCCTCCTCCTCCTCCTCCTCCTCTCCCACCACTGTACATCTGTGAAGCTTTCTTCAATCATCCTCCTTAATGCACTGACCATTACAGCCCAGAAAGAGAATACACCCTGGTGTCTCAATTATAGAGCAAGACTGAATCCCTACAGCAGCCGTGTCTGGCCATAAAAGGAAATGACTAACCGTGTTGGGCTCCAGCTATCGCACAAAGAGACGGCGGATTTTGGTTTCCGCCAGTTGTTGGCTGCATCAAAAAGCGTGCGCTCACCCCCTGGGCCGAGCCATTCATCAAGCTCAATAGTCTGGCCCTGTTGGACTCGAATGCCAATTATGTTTGAATAAAGTACCTCAAAAAATTAGAATAAGTCGCAGGATACTTCCAGTGGATTCTGGAAGCAGTGTCATTGTGTTGTTCCTTCTCCAGGGTCGGCCAGGTGTTGCCTGGTGGAGGAATGGGATTTGAGAACAACCGTCCACCAGGCAGGAAGAAAGTGAAGCATTATAGCGTCAAATGTGCATCTGTGTGTGTGTTTGTGTGTGTGTGTGTGTGTGTGTGTGTGTGTGTGTGTGTGTGTTTTTAAGTGTGTGTATATGTGTGTGTTTGGGACTGTGTGTGTGTGTGTTTGTGTGCGTGTATGTATATGTGTACATGTGTGTGCGTGTGTTTATGTGTGTATGTGTGTGTATGTGTGTGTGTGCGTGTATTATGTGTGTATGTGTGCATGTGTGTGTGTGTGTGTGTGTGTGTGTGTGTGTGCGTTTATTATGTGTGTATGTGTGTGTGTGTGTATGTGTGGGGGTGGGTGTACGTGTATATGTGTGTGTGTGTGTGTGTGTGTGTGTGTGTGTGTGTGTGTGTGTGTGTGTGTGTGTGTGTGTGTGTGTGTGTGTGTGTGTGTGTGTGTGCGTGCATATGCGTGTGCGTGTATATGTGTGTGTCTAGGGGGAGGGCCGGATTGCATAAGACTTTGATCCGCCGAAGTGCATTGATAGGGATGTGTGCGTCGGTGGTCAGACCGACAGGAAAGGAACAGACCACTCACGCCAGAAGAAACAGAGTCAGGTAAGTGAGGCGGAAACCAGGGGATGAAAGAGGATCCCTCCTCCGTGGGCTTAAAGGTGCCGAGGCTTAAACATGTGTCATCACGGTCTGTACACCCACCGCCCCCCCAACACCACACTGGCATTAACTAGGCTAATATTAAGAAGGTGTACTGTAAAGGTACGGTCAGGGCTGAGGCAGTCATTATGGGGCTCCCACGCTCGATGTGTTGTGTGTGTGCGTATTCATGATGAGGCGGTCGGAACACACACACACACACACAAGCACGCACACACACACACACACACACACGCACACACACACACGCGCACACACACACACGCACACACACACGCACACACACGCACACACACACGCACACGCACACAGACGCAGAGTGGGATTGAATTTGCCACCCGGAGCTCCAGAGGAGATCTGTGGAGTTGGAGAGATAATTAAGGGTACAGAGGAGATCGGCGCAGGTGGAAGATAATATAGAGTGAGAATTAAAGACAGAGGAGGGAGACGGAGAGAGTGCGAGACGGCGAGAGAGGCGGAGCCAGAGAGAGACGGCGAGATGGGTAGAGAGAGATAAAGAGAGCGAGGAAGGAGCAGAAAGAGCCAGATAGGTAGAGAGAAGGGGAGAGAGAGCAGGGGAGATGTGGGGGTCAATACAATTATGTTTTGAAAAGGGAGGATGGCCGAAGAACTGGAAGCCAAGCATTTTAAAAATCACAAAAACAAGGCAACATATTAGCCTCCTCAGCCATCAAAGACGGATTGCAACCGCTTAGGTCCATGAAATATACATGCCGCTCCTTTTATTAGCGGGGAATTGTGGGGGGAACAAAATAACAGTCCATTTGATTTGCTTGACCAAAGCGTTTTGTACCAGCCCATAAGTGGTTTCAAATATTAAAAGAAATAAAGGAGTTTGTACATAACAATGGGAAATGTAAACGTTTATCATTGATGAATGTGCACAGAGGGCAATACATTTCCTCTGCGGGGAAACTAGGAAAATCGATTCATCCACTGTGTGTCTGCACAAAGACAATTTCCTTTTAGGAAATATGGGGCTATTTATCATAAACAGGTTATTTGACTTATGCATCATTTGCCTCCAAACAGTAACTTACAGCAGGGCGAGGGAGAATGCTGGGGCTATAGCTAAGCTAACCAGGACCTGCATACTACATGCTTGAATAGCATAGCTTCTGGCTGTTATAGCCAAGCTATAACAGCCAGAAGCTAAATTAAAGCAATTGCCACAGCTAAGACCTATAGCCCATGGCGACTGACGAGAACTAGTATGGCATCTGGACAATTAGCTTAGAAGCGTATTTGAATGTACTTACGTAAACGCCTCCATGTATGCTATTATTTATTGAGTTTGGTTAGCGGGTGACAATGTTGTCCATGCACTTCCTACAAATAGCCAATAAGACTCCCCACTCTGAATACGTTTTAGGGCAACAGTGATAAAAGCCAAGCCATCCACAGCACACAATCTGTCACTAATTATGGAGTTGTGCGAACGCCATGACTAATTTTACACACAAACAACTTGTGGGCCTGACTAGCACTTTGCCAAACACGAGGACAGTGCTTCTCTTGATTAATACTCTGCATAATACATTCTGTGAAGACTCAAACACACACACACACACACACAGATCCCACAGTATACACACATCTATAATTCCCTCATCATATCAAACTAATGACTTCTATTACCGGCAAATGCGCAGCGTTACACCACAGTAATGCATTTGCTGTAGAAGGCGGACGTAACTGTTCACCAATTCAGCCCGTGCTCCCGCATTAGAATAACTGGCACACTTTGTAACGTCGAGAGATTATCTATGGGCAGAGTTCAAGTGTATCCCGGCGCAAGATAATAATCCGTAAATGTGTGAGCGACGTTGTGTTTTTTTAAAAAGCCACGGTAGGTTTCGGGCTGTGTGTTTTTATATTGTTTGCGACCCCCTTCGTACGTTGATGGGGTCGGTGGTTGCCTGTGCTGTTGTTGAACAGCCTGTCGGCTTCCAGGGCCTTTCTATATAATTCAGCCAGGGAACAAGGCCAGACGAGGAGGAGGAGGAGGAGGTGGAGGAGGAGGAGGAGATGGAGGATGGAGGAGGAGGGATGCATTATATGTGCCACGGCTCGCATCACATATCACTTGAAAGGAGAAATAATTTGCTGTAGCCCTGCATGCTTGCACAAGCTGCCGGCTTCTGAGCAAAGATGGAAAAAAATGGCCACCTGCGGTCTATTTATGCTTTCCAGGGGAAACCAGGTGGGGTGGTGGGGTGGGAGGGGGGAGGGTCAAGCATGATGTATGATATGCCATCTGCCTGTGACTCCCCTCTCAGAGAGGACTGTGAGAGGGGGGGTCAGGCCACAGCAAAATGAAGGTCAGAGGGAGCATCCAGACTCACACCGTGCTGGCTTCAGGGGGGTTCCCTTGATGTGGGGCTTGGGGCCGGGGGGGGGGGGGGGGGGAATACGACCATCTAATGATGAGTGGAACATAAGGGGGAAGTGGAAGAGATGATAGTGACTAGGAGGGACTGGGTGCATGAGCAACACGCCGCTGTTTGGCTCTCAGAGCATGCCGGAAGAGAATGGCATTCATAATGATGCCAACGTCCATTCACAGCTGACACAGATGTGTCGAGCGCATTTATGGAATATGGGTATTTATGTTCCATTGACATTTTGCTGTCAGAAATACATCAAGTGATGGTTTCAAGCAAAGAGCTTCTACGCGTGTCTGTGTGCGTCCGTGCTTTGGCAATGCTCCCCCCTGTCTTAGCTTGTGTGTGTCTCGGCGTGGTGAGTCCACTGGGACGTCGTTAGCAATGTGTTTGCTTGACGTCACGTTCGCCTGGAAGTACCAGCCTCAATGACCTTGGCAGGTGAATGGGTCCCATGTACCGGAGGGTTCACTGCACATATGAGACGACTACTGAGTCTATAGCACTACACTGCTGCACTACATTAACACTACTGTTGCAGAGAGAGGTTGGAGCGCATGCATTCACACAATCATACACACATGGACGCCAACACATCAACACGCCGTATGATAGCAGACACACACACAAACACACACACACACATACACACACACACACACACACATGCTTGCATGCAGATGGACTCACATACAGCCACGCCGCCACATGCCTGCATGCAAACACACAAACATATATATGGACACACACACAAACACACAAGCAGGCACAAACATACAAGAGATACGAAACACCAAGACCTAGGCCATTCTCTCTCTTTGTTTCTCTCCTGTCAGATGTTCAGCAGTTCTGCCATTCTCTCTCCATCCGTCTCTAGGTCTCTCTCCCACACTCTCCGGTCATTCTCTCTCCATCTTTCTCTAGGTCTCTCTCCCTCTCTCTCCTGTCAGCATTCAGCAGCTCCGCTACGGCTGATTTAAAGGGCGCGGGGTCGCTGCCAAAGCATGGGGGACGCAGTGTGAAGAGTGAGTTTCTCAGAGGTTTTCTTCTTAATCTTTATTGAGCATCATCTTCAACCTGCTTCCACCACCTTTCAAAGGGCAGGAGACGGGGAGCGTGTGTGCGTTCGAGATGGGAAACACGCTAACGACTCAAGGCCAGAGCTCCGCCACAGACCGACCGACCACCCGGCAGAGTGTGACACTAGGTGCGACGGAGGGCGATCTGTGTGACGGACTGTCAGCGGCGGGAGATAAAGGACAGAAACAGGATCCGCGGCCTTGGCGGCGACCCAATAATGTTGTCATCTGGACTGGAGAGTACACTTACAGCAACACAATTATAGCACTCATAGATACGAGGCAGATGTTATTGCTGGGGACACATCCTACTGCCTATTCGGTTTGACGAGCCGGCCAAGGCGGATGCATTGTTAGCTACCTGACCTAACACCAGGCGTGGCGGCACGTCTTGTGTTCTTCCATTATGTTTGGGCTTCATCGTTGATGTATAACGTTAACGTGATGTAATATATGCGTGGCCATATGGTAAGGAGGTCATCGTTTCGAGTTGGGCACGCATAGTGAAGGTGCCATTAAACAAGTGGACCAACGGGAACGTATTCCTGGTTTACGGGTGACTTATGTTCACATGCAGGACAGTGCAGTGTCTAGGGTGTGCTCCAATGTGAAATGGCTAAATATTATAGACAATAGTAATAGAGATTTTTAAAGTCCTTAATTGCACTATTACAAAGGCATTACGATGTATTTTGCCCAAGTCGTTTTCGGCCCAACCGGCAGCTAATAGCTCCTATGTGTTTGTGCCCAAGTGTTGTTCCCTTCCCGCCCGGGTTTTCCCCGCTCCTCTGAGGATTACAGTTAGGGGCTTTCCTCAAATGTGGGCCTCTGAGAGCCATTGAGACTATAATTGTGATTTCCTTCTATGCAAATAAACTTTCCTTGGCTAAGAGTTGCAAAAGTGTGAAATATGTTTTGATATATATAAAGCCTGAGGTTTAAACCCTTTTGACAGACAGACAAAGTGAATCTTTCTGATCGTTTCAATAGATTGCCACAAACAAACTAGTATTTCAATAGCTCTGTAATGCTCTTAACATCGGCGGCCACTTTAATGTGCTACTGCAAACTCTCACTGGGTGTTAATTCCCTCTGAGACAAACATTGAAGTTAACGTCATATTGACTTTTAAACAACACAACAAGCAGAAATGCATTATGTATGTGTGGGATCCAGTTAAAAGAAAGGTCCAACAATATTTTCCCCAAAACAGCCGACTACAAGGATTTCATTTGTTTGAATTCAACAGGGATGCATATGAATACATTTAAAAATATATAGATAAAAACTTCTTCACTTCACACGACACGGTATCAAACGTTCTCATGAGCATTTCTTTCAGTGGATAACTCGCATTTACTCGTGACACCCGGAAGAGACAAGCACATTCACTTTAGTCTTCACATGCAAATGCCAAGTTGTTTGGTTGTTGGTAGAGGCATTCCCTCGATCCCGCTCAACGAGTTCAGTGTGCCTTGGGGGTCTGCTCTTCTGTGTGGAGATCTGATAGGCGAGTAAAGGATTTGGTAGACGGGACCCGCGCCCTAACCTTGTTTCAAGTTGTTTTCCAGTGAAGGGAACGACTTCCAGTTTCAAACAGAAATAAAGTCGGCTACATGCTTGCTAATAATTTGATTAGAGCGTCTCCTTGCGCCTTGGGGTGTGTGTGTGTGTGTGTGTGTGATGTGTGAGTGTGTGTGTGTGACAACAGAGTGTCTTGGGTGAGTGTGTGACAACAGAGTGTGCGGTGTGTGTGTGTGTGCGTACGTGCGTGGGTGTATGGGAACAGAAAGTGTGTGTGAGTGTGTGTGTGTGTGTGTGTGTGTGTGTGTGTGTGTGCGAGAGAGTTGCAGAGGACAGTGTGGTGTGTGTGTGTGTTTGTGTGTGATATGTGTGTATGACTGGATAGAACATGGGCAGAATACTAAATAAGGCGAGCTATCTCTTTGATGCTGTTCCGAACCATAAACCAGGATGTATATTATATATATATCTATATAGATATAGATATAGATATAGACATTATAAGACATATCCCTTCTTGAAATGATCTCAAAACAACATTCCACAAGGGCAGACAGGAAGACCACCTTCCACAATTCCCGTGCTGCATTGCTCGATGTGTTCTGCCCTAATTGATGTCAACACATGTTAAATGGTAATATTTACCTCTGTTAATCACAGTTACTCTAATGACTTCTTAGACTTCATGGGTTTCCTGTACCGGGCTCAGCAGCAGAACGCGTATTAGAGCTGTTGGTTTCAATAAGAACCCCCTTCCTGTTAGTGGCGATATGTAAAATGGCGTCGTTTCTTATGTTATTACCCTCCAGGGGACCATCAACAAACAGGAAGCTCGGAATCAGCAGCTGCAACGGTGTCCCCTCATCCCAGCCTCCCTTGTTGATGACTTCATTGGAG
>NC_136940.1:6338065-6406452 GCF_949987615.1 Pollachius pollachius
AGGAGACGGAGGAAGAACGGGAGGATGGAGACAAGATGCCCTCGTGCATTGCGGTATGGCGAAAGGGGGCCCTCGAGAGGCGGGGAGGAACAATGCAGTCGCACGGTCGCCCTACCTCAGCGTTTGGAACGGGATTCCCTACGGGTAATTTCTTAGGGGGGACGGAGGTTCGGGCGGAGGCTAAGACGTCCTGAAAGGGGGGGGGAGACTAAGATAAAATGCGCAAAACTTTTAACCGCTTGGCGGCCCGCCCCGCAATTGTTAATGGACTGTCTGTCTTTCACATGGGCGCCCTGAGATCACACTGGGCTCAATTAACAGCAGTAATTTAATCTGCAACCGCTGGCCACTTCTTTAATCACATTCTCACTTCATAATCGGATTCTCACCTCATAATTGATTCCGGACGCACAAGATTCTCATATTATGTCCTCCCGATTTTTTGGGGAAGTGAGCTCTCTGAGTAGTCTGTGAAGAACGCAGTGAAAGAGGCAGTAACTTTCATTCTGCCTTTGATCCTCCTGTGGAGAGATGTCACTCCCAATCCGATTATCTTATGAACTCATTTCGGTGCTGAGGCACCGCTGGCATTTAGAGAGATGGAATAATGTGACAACGGGGAAATCTACAGTGTGTCATACTGCTCCTGCATTGTGTGTGTGTGTGCGTGTGTGTGTGTGTGTGTGTCTGTCCGTATGTGTGTGTGTGTGTGTGTGCGTGTGTGTGTGTGTGTGTCTGTCCGTATGTGTGTGTGTGTGTCTGTCCGTATGTGTGTGTGTGTGTGTGTGTGTGTGTGTGTGTGTGCGTGTGTAAGTCGGCAGAGGACGTTCTTGCCGGCGAACACCCAATTCTCAATTCAAACGTTGCATAAATATGAGGATCTGTCCTTTTTTTTGGCCGCCTGTGCCGTGTTGCGATAGGTGCGAGCCGGAGTCCGTTATAGTGCCGTGATCGAGTGATACAACCTTGAACGTCGCGTGGAAGATAAAATAAAAAAAAATATAGAAGCTGCAGAGCTAATCCTGCCGACAACAAGTGACGAGTGTAGGGTTCAGGAGGCTCCCCGCGGTTCTGTAAGCAAACCGCGCGCCACCTGCTCCCCGTAGAAGGAGCGGCGCGGTGTGGGCGGAGCTTATCCATCACAGAAAACAGGGCTCCTGTTGTCGTTGTCGACAGCAGCCAGCATCACAGCAGCGTACGCGCAGGTAAAACACGCGTCGGAGACACAGCGCACGCACAGCGGTTAACTACTGTATCTAGGCCACATGTGGGATCGAGTACTCGCTTGGAAGTCTCGTCTTTAGAATCTCGGGATGTTCTCGTGCTGTTACACAGGCGCCCAGACAACACATCAAGCTCTTGAGGGTGTGTGTGTGTGCGTGTGTGTGTGGGTGTGTGTGTGCATTTTGTGACGTGCTGCTGGCTTTCCTTTTTGTGTTGCCGTATGTTTCCATCACGCAATACCTCCCTCCACGGTGCTTTACGTTTGATTTCATCATTCCGTTTGAAGGTGGGGGAAATGTGTGTACGGAATGATTATAACAAAGTTAAATGATACGCACCACACCAGGTGGGGAAAATTGGGGGAATTCATCTTTTTCTCCACCGAATGTTTAGACTTTAAGGGCTCCTTTGGGTTGGGCCGAGAGGGGTGGGGAGGTTGGGGGAAGGCAGTTATTTTCCCTCCTCTACCGCACCCTCAAATAGGGGGACGTGGGCCATCTGATTAATACTCCGGCGTGAATTCACCGGTGAATCATTTTGCCGAGCTCTCAGACTCTCCCCTCTATTAATGCACAGTGCTATATCCTTTTGACTCGTAATCTCCCCTGCCCCAGCTCAAATCAGGGTCGCTTTCTCCCTCTCTCTCTCCCTCTCTTTCTCTCTCTATGTCTCTCTCTCAGTCTCTGTCTCTCTCTTTCCCCCCCCAACCCAGGGCTGGTGCTACGTGAGGTAACCAGGCCTCTAGCACAGCACTTTCGGAGGAAAACCACAACAACAACCGCACACAGGAACTATTTCATCTGCAGGAGTTGATAGTCTGCCATATCGCTTACTGAACCTGCGTGTACTCTGAGGAATTGAGGTGAGGAAAGACACGATACACATGATTGGTGAACTCAATATGTTTTTGGTGTTGATATTTTTTTGGTTGAAATCAAATAGATTGATAACCAACAAAGACTTTCAAACCAAAAAGAGGGCAGGGGGGTGGGGGTGGTGACGGTGGATAGGCTGCCGCGGTGGCTACACACCGAGATTAGCATTTGGCTAACAGTGGCTAACTCGAGCCCTACTGGATTCAGAGATAAAGCAGCTTAGAAGCTAACCAAAGGAAAACACTTATTGTGAGAATGATCTCTGAGCGAGAGAGAGTTAGAGTAAGAGAGAAGAGAGAGAGAGAGAGAGAGAGAGAGAGAGAGAGAGAGAGAGAGAGAGAGAGAGAGAGAGAGCGGGCGAGAGAGCGGGCAAGAGAGAGAAAGCGAGAGAGAGAGTGGGCGAGAGAAAGAGGGAGAGAGGGAGGGAGAGAGAGTGCAGGCAAGAGAGAGAGGGGGAAATAGGGAAGAGAGAGAGAGAGAGAGAGAGAGAGAGAGAGAGAGAGAGAGAGAGAGAGAGAGATAAAAGCAGAGTGACAAACTTTAGACCCTAGAGAACAGAAAAAATAAAGAGAAACAGAAAATATTAATATTAACAGAAGATATTAATATTTTCTGTCCAGGGTATGTCATTCATGATTTTTTTTCTCTAACAGAAATAAAAGGGTGATTTAAATTGGTTAAGTGAAAATAACAGCTTGAAGGAAGATAAAACTAACTTCAAGGAACAAAAAACACTACAGTGACTCCAGCAAAACTTGACTGGGCTTGACTCCCAACTCAGTATTTCCCACAAACCTCTCCTCTTCACTGACTCTAATGATACAGCAGTAGGTGTTAAACATTTTCAGAATTTATGAGCCAGATCATTTGGTATTTCTCAAATGACCTTGTTAATGCAGCTCGCTGTGTGTGTGTGTGTGTGTGTGTGTGGGTGTGTGTGTGTGTGTGTGTGTGTGTGTGTCACAGCCAGTGAAGACCCCTCCACTGAGCCCAGCCAACCAGGGACTGCTATTTGCATTCCCAGTTGTAAGCCTACTTGTCCAACAGGGTTGGTATGTGTGTGTGTGTGTGTGTGTGTGTGTGTGTGTGTGTGTGTGTGTGTGTGTGTGTGTGTATCTGTTGGTAGCGGGGGGGGGGGGGGGGGGGGGAGATCATGTGCCCCAGTGCCTGCTGGGATACGGCCGCTGCTACAGCACCTAAACACTTCCTGATCTCAGCATGACAGAAAAACAGGCTAATGTGATGGATTACACATAATCTTTCTATAGATAGATTGTTGGGGGTTTATTATGGTAAAATGCATGGTAGTTAACATAAAAAACATTAAGATACATAAAAATCTGCTTTCTGTGGGATTTTAATAGTTTGCCTCGTAAAGTTGAAAAGTCTGTTGCCTACACAACATTCATAAAACAGTTGAATATTGCATTAGACAAGCGCTTTTTTGCATGATTGATTCCTGCGCGTGAGACAAGGGTAATAGATGTGTTGTGTGTTGCTGTTCCTAAAATGAAATTCGACATGGCCAATTTTTTTAAATAAATAACCTAACGTGCGTCGTCTCCACTCCCGGCGGGCTCTGGCATTATTTCACCGTGAAAGCCGTTACCACAACACGACCACGACTCAGGGGTCCCCACCCGCCCGCAGGCCAACGGCAAAATATCCAGGGTAGCAATCGAGGCCGGCCGGAGCGAGGCGAGTAACCAGAACAACAACAACAACAACAACATCATCATCGTCCTCGTCGTCGCCATCAACAACGACAGACAAGGCGGTCGTGGAGTTGTGTTGCGATGACACCTACACGGGCGGCTGATTGATACGCGTGACACGCCATTCATTAACCGGGCTAGCTAGCGAAGGGGAGCTCCCCCACCCCCCCCACACACACACACACACACACACACACACACACACACATACATTACGTTGTGTGTGTGTGTGTGTGTGTGTGAGGGGAAGGGAGATGGAGGTAGAGAGTGATGTGGAGAGAGAGGGAGAGAGGGGAAAAGGTTGAGAGAGGGAGAGACGGGAAGTGAGGGAGAGAGTTTGGAGGGGGGAAAAGGGAGGCAGGAAAAGGGTGAGATAGGGAGGGACGGGGAGAGAGGGAGAGAGACGGGGGGGGGGGGGAAGGGCGAGATAGGGAGGGACGGGGAGAGAGAGCGACATAGAAAGATAAGATCAGAAGATCGGAAGATGGAGGGAGCACGGTCTGTGAAGAGGGGGTGACAGGGGGAGATGAGTGGAGAGAGAGGGAGAGAGGGGAATGAAAAGGAAAGAGTGAGATGAAGAAAGAAACGTAAAGAGGCATGAAAAGGAAAGGGATGTATGAAGGGAGGAAAAAATATATGAAGATAAAGAGAGAGTATCAGGAGAGAGAGAGAGAGAAAGAGATAGAGGATGAGAGAGAGAGAGAGGAAATGAGAGTTCTTCCGCATCCCTGCCATCAAGCAGCTCCCCTTAGACCCTGATTGGTGGAGGTGGAGTTGGAGGTGAAGGGTGGAGCGGGAGCAACGGCGCCACGGAGGAAGGAAATGAAAATTGTTGGCGGTAGGGGTGTGGGGGAGGAGATCTCCTCCCGGAGTAAACCTGCGGTAGGCGGGAGGATCAGAGGACCGGGCCAATTAGAGCGGAGGAGTATTCAGAGGGTTACCGGGAGCGACGGGGTCTTTCTGTTCCGGCTCACCGACGTCTTCCACGGGAAACAGGAAAAGTTCAGCTCAGAGCTGTCAGTTAGGACAGGGCACGTGTGTGTGTGTGTGTGTGTGTGTGTGTGTGTGTTTGTGTGTGTGTGTGTGTGTGTGTGTTTGGGTGTGTGTAAAGGGGGAATGAGTGTTTGAGGGGGTATGTGTGTACTCCCGACTGAACACATCCTGCCTAGGTGGATGTGCTTAGTTTCAGAGGTGATTCCGAGGCATAGCCGGACACTTTTTTTTGTTTTGTGTCCAGAAACAGCCACTTCATTTATTCGTACTATGGAAGAATACCGACAGAGTGTAGACAACTCGTCTCTTCAGGTCAGCTACTACACACAGTTTGGTTTGTAACTGTCCATTGGCATGTATTCAAAGACTCCAGTCATTCGCTGACTGTCAGTGACTCAAAATCCACAATTCAACAATGAGTAAGTATGCTTTATAGTGGGCACAATATTTTCATTTAGATGGGGGACAGTACTGCAGCATTATGCCAGCAGATATGGTTCTAATACGATTCATTTCTTCAGTGAGGCTGCTTTGTTTTGTGTCATTTAATCTTCAACAATCATCACATAATCAATAATCGTCGCGTATATCCGAAATGTGCAGCGCTTTCAAAGCAGTATGTGAAGAGAGATGGGCCATCGTCTGCGGGGTATTTGATTAAAGGCGGCGCGGCTCTGAATCAGAATGAGAGATTGAACTCTTGATAAATAAAAGCCTCCACTACAACATATCTAACTGTGCCTTTTATATTAATCACTTTGTGTTATTAAAACATAACAAATATGGCATCAAACCGTTTTCTGCAGCACACTAAAGCAAGGGTAGGCAATTTGTCAGATTAAGTTAGAGAAGCCAAAGAGAAGCCAAAGAATCCAACTGCCACTCCCTTAAAAAACATGAATAGCTTGCTGGCATTAGCAATAGCTCTGCCTAGCTTTTGGAAGACGCAAGCAGCCATGCGGCAGTGAGTGCACAAGTTGCCTGGTTGGAAGGCAGACAGACAGGTAAGGTAATCCAAACATTTCATTTGAGCTGAATGAAATGATTGGATAAGCTTATTACAGGCCTGCGCGGTCACAGATACGAGTTTTCTTTCTTTTTTTGTCAGCGGATTTGATTTATTGATTGCTGGCTGGGCGTAAAGACAATTTCAACAAAAATGATGAAAATAAATAAAATGTTTCTATAATAATTGCCAACCCTAGCTCTAACTGTAAAATAGGTCTTTGAAGAAAGGCACTGGACTGTAGTTTCGAGATGCTTTTGGAGAAGCAGGCTGGCCTGGATTTATTTAATTGTTTTGATAGTACAAAGAGGAGAGTAGAAGAAAGGTTTTGTGTTTTCCACATGTCACGAACAGTAACAGTTTAGTTGTTCATTCTGCTCTCTGTCAGGCCCCAGCATCAAAACCAGAGCAAATAGTTGTGTTGTTTGCTGAAAGGGAGCCTGATTCCAAAAAAGTTAAACAGTCAAAGAACATTAGAGTACACTTCTACTACTGTAGTGCAACACAGTGAGCAGTCTAGCCCTCAGAAACAAGACAAGAATTCCCATTACAAGGCCTAACCAAACTATTGGTTTTCAGTGAATACACTACAAGCCAGAGTAGCCGTCTTCACTACATAAATAATACTTCAATAACCGTTTTTTCCGCCTCAAGGACTCCAGCCTTTCCGCCTATTCCGTCAAACACTGACAAAGTGACTACACTCCAGTGACCGATTTAGAAATTTGGAAGTCGTGAAAACAAAAGGAGAGGAAATAAACGTGTGACTGTGTTCACGTCCAAAATAATATCACGTCGGTTGCACCCTGTTTGTTCTGGAATCCGGAGCCCGCCATGCCCTTTAACAAAGCGGTGCGGTCAGTCCTTTGGTCCGCATCCCAGTTTAATTGGCAGCGCTTACACACCTGTCCGAAGCAAACCCACACCAAGGAGTCCAGGCCCATTCCAAACCAAACGGACCAGGAAAGAACCAGAGAGAGAGCGGTGTGAAGAACACAGTTTAGCCAGAAGACGGAGCCGCTAAAAGGGAAACGACCTCCAGTGGAATCATCATCAATCATACGGCAACGACTCCGCCAACGCACCCACTTCACTCCCCAAATCCCGACGCCTCCCCCCGTCCGCGTCCTCGTCCCCGTACGATAATCGATATCCAACCGAGCAAAAAACATGACAAAGCTATCACAGAGAACCTATAAATTATACAGCGATTTCATCCACACGCTACTTTAAATTCTGCCCCCGTGTGTATGATGCACTATCAAATATGCATGACCCTCTCTCTCCCTCTGTCTCTGCGCCCACCTCGTCTTCCTCATCAATAGTTATTGACTGGGTTCTAAAATAGCAATCCAAAGTCACCCAGGCTGGTTTCCAACCTCTGGGGTTTTTGTCATCTGCGTTGATGCGCCGGTGAGTGTGGTGGGTGAAAGGGGGAGGTAGGGCGATTGCATGCCATTTCTCATTAAGGTCGACAGCCAAATTGCCCCCCCCCCCCCCCCGTCTTCCATTAGCAAAGATCATATGAGCGAGCGAGGGAGAAAGAGAGAGAGAGAGAGAGGGAGAGAGAGAGACAGAGATGGGGGGAGAGAGAGGGAGAGAGAGAGAGAGAGAGAGACAGAGATGGGGAGAGAGAGAGAGAGACAGAGAGCAAGCAATATAGAGAACAGAGAACAAGAGGTGTTTTGTTTTGTAAAAATACAGAGAGAGACAGAGATGGGGAGAGAGAGAGACAGCGAGAATTAGAGAATGAGAGCGCGCACGCGTGCGAGAGAGAGAGCGAGAGAGAGCGAGAGCGCTAGCGCGCGAGAGAGAGAAAGAGAGCATGCAATATAGTCAGAGAACGAGAGGTGTTTTGTTTTGTAAAAAGACAGAGAGAGAGAGAGAGAGAGAGAGAGAGAGAGAGAGAGAGAGAAATTAGCAGGATAACCATGCAAATTAGATAGGTGGCAAACGAAAAAAGGAAATAAAAAGATAAAAGCCAGACAAAGGGGCGTTGGACAAAGCCGGAGAATGGAGAGAGCGAGTCGTAGTGTGAGGGAGAAAAAAAAAGGAAAGAGAACTGGAACAGCCAGAAACAAAAGCGATTTTCTGTGGATTGTAAAGAGGACAACAAAGCAAGAAAGAGATTGATAGAGAGAGAGAAAGAGAGGGACCGATAAAGAGAGATAGAAAGGGAGAACGATGGAGCGAGAGATACAATGACACAGAGAGGGAAAGACATTGAGAGAGACACAGAGATAAAGAGAAAGATATGGAGAGAGAGAAAGACAGGGGTTGAGAGAGGAAAAGAGCGAGAGAGACATAGACAGTGAGCGAGAGAGAGAAGTAAAGAGAGAGAGAACGAGAGAGACATAGACACAGAGAGAGGGAGCGATATGCATAGACTGAAGTAAAGAGTTGGCGAGTGAGAGAGCGATCAAGCAAGCCAGCAAAAGAGAGAGGTAGAGAGCGAGTGAATGAGAGAAAGAGAGCGAGAGAGAAACAGTTAGAGACAGCAATAGAGAGAACAAGACAATGAAAGACAGAGAAAGTGAGTGAGTGAGTGAGTGAGTGAGTGAGAGAGCGAACGAATGAGTGAGAGTGAGACAGAGAGAGAGAGAGAGAGAGAGAGAGAGAGAGAGAGAGAGAGAGAGAGAGTATCTATTCCGGGGGTCTTGCTAGACTAGCACTGAGCTCTGAGGCCTAGCTTGTGTCACATCAGGATCAACTGCCTGAGCATCCCGAGCCTTTCATGTGCCTTCTTTGTGCATATGCAAACAGCGGAGCGGGGCGCTCCTTTGACAATTGCCAATTCCACAGAAATATATTTTCATATTGTGCGAGTCTCCCGGCTTGTTAACAACAATGGAGTCACGAGGGGGTGCAGCAAAAAAAGTAGTGAATAATTGAAATCACCTTTTCATATTTTAGCACCGAATGCATCAAATGGATTCCCATTTTTCTCCCATCCAACTAAAGGGCGGTTGCGGGCTGCCATACTATGTTTGCTACTTTTGCACATTTTGGGGTGTTCAGACCAGTATACATGCACACACACACACACACACACACACACACACACACACACACACACACACACACACACACATACAAACACATGCACACGCCCACATTCACACACACACACACACACACACACACAACAAAAGAAAAGCAGCCATGCTTCCAGTTAAGCATGACAAAAACAAACCAGAAAAAGTTGTTTTTTTTAAGTATTACCTGCAATATTAATGACCAACCAGTCTTCGGTTGGCAGTCAACAATGCAACATATCTGTTTCTAGCAATGCGTTAGTGGCGTTAGTGTGGGCGGAAGGTTTGTCATTGGTCCGACCGGCCCTCGCTGTGTGAGATTACAGCCATGCTGATAAAAACAATGAGACAATCAAGACTTCTCAGACAAGAGAGAGAGCGAGGGATGAAGGGTACGAAAGCACAAGCCCCCCTGCTCACGTCCACAACACATACACGCCCCCCCCCCCCCCCCCCCACCCCTATTAATCCCGCCGAATCAATCCGCCATTCCGGTAAGCCACACGTTAACACAGGTGGGAGGTACTTACGGATAAGAGGCACGCTTGCGTTGGCCGACCCGATCTTGTTGGTGGCGACGCAGGTGTAGTTGCCGTAGCGATCCTCTGTCATGTTGTTCACGGTCAGCACGGACCTTGAGCTCAGGTTCTTGATGTCGATGCCTTGGCCCTTGATAATCCTGCACCCACACAAACACCCACACACACGGAGACACACACACACACACACAAAACCGACCACGGTCAGCAACGTCACTCAGAAAACTAAGAACAAGGCAGGAGAATAGTTTGTTTATCTTGTCTGATCGCTGACCCCCGGGCGCGTCCAGGGTTGGGAGACAGAAAAGTGACGGGACTCAAGTCGAAGGATTGAGATGTTTATCATTCCGTGGGTGTACAGTGCTTCATCGGGCCGCTTCTTCAACACGTCTATTTATTGCTCTCTCGCTGACACCCGCTGTCTGGGAGAGACAGTTTCAAGGACTGCAAAGGGAGTGTGAGGGTGAAAGAGAGAGGGGGAGAGAGAGAGGGGGGGGGGGGTTGGTGGGGTGGTGCTCAGAGGGGGAGTAACCCCAAGGTTAGTGTAAACCAGCTGGGCGCCACTCCACACGTTGTTCTCTGTGCTGCCGCCCAGCTGTGGCGGTATTAACCATAAATCCTGTGTTCCTGTCGAGGCTGGCACCTGGCTGTGAAATGATGACCACTGTGGTAGACTGTACAAATATAGACATATCAACACAGAAAATGTGTATAAATACATTTGTAAATAGTTGTATATAGTTATTCATCTCTATATAAAGGTTGTTATATATAGGGAACCTTTAGTTATGTCTATAACTATATTTTTCTGATCGTTCATTATTATCATTATTTATAAGTATTAGCATCAGTATTATTATCACTGTTATTCCTATAATATTATATTTTAATATTTCACAAAGTGGTTATCATTTCCACAAGAGCAACGTCTGATTCGCCGGTGCTTGTTTGGCGGCGTGCTAGCTTGTCGGCGTGTTGTTGTTGTTTATTTGTGGCTCCTGCTAAATCCCCTGCTGGTTCCAAGCTGTGCGCGTCCACCAGAGAGAGGACAGGTTTCCATCTTGGCTGCGCCGCCTTAGCCTCCCTCCTCCTCCGAGCGTTCCCCCCAACCGACGTTGATGCCATGGTGTCTCCCCGAGCCGAAGCTACACTCCGTGTGTGACCTTATGTCCGGAATATCTCGGAAACGTCTGTTCCTCCCCCCTTCTCCTGTCATGATGACGCCTCTCGAAACGTGAGCCCCAACGTTTACCGTTAATCCCCGCAGGAAGAGGGAGTACGCCGAGTGCACGCTCTCCTCTTCCTCGGATACCGACACGAGCATGATGCGATGATGCTTCTATTTGTCACAAGGAGAAGTGCTACCACGATAAACACACCACCCCCCCTCCTCTCCTCTCCTGTCCCATCCCTTCCATTCACAACTGAAGGCAATGCCACATCAAAAAGAGAGATTTTCCTGTCAAACTGTCACATTAATTCAGATGTGAACAAGGCCAGGGCACTGCATTCATAGCATTCATAGCATAGGAGGAAGCCCCACATATACACACACACGCAGGTACACAGACAGAGAGGATAAACGCACAGTGCAAGCGACACTGGCACCACAGCTACGAAGCAAAGCAACAGACAGCGTTTACTCTGCACGACTAGGCTATGGATTCTGTATGGCGGTTCACGTCTTTCCGATGCGAGGAGCGAAAGGGGTCGCATTCAAACAGTGAGACGTTGAATTACGGAACGGCTAGAATCACGCGCCTCCTCAGCTATTTAAATAAATTGAATCCAACCCCGTAATTACAATTAGCACAGTGTGAGCTGATGATTGAAATTGTGCTCACCAGGAGTGGGTAAATGATGGGTAATGGGGGGTAATTTGGTTTTAAAATTCAAGAACCAACACTTGAATCTGCGACTGATTGATGTATGTGCCCGGAGTGATCGAAAAGGCAGGCTCGTGGTGACGTTACCTCGGCAAATCCTTTAGGAACGCACAAAATGCGGACACAAAAGAGGTACCGGTGGCGTCCTCCGTCATATCGAGGGCGCCCAGCGTGTGTGGACACGGGGAGACGTAGCGTAGGCTAAGATGTTTCAGGCGAGAAGTGCAGGTACTCAAGTGCTTGACGCGTTTACCCACAGGATCCGTTGGTCCCAGGTGTGCGACAGCAGCCACGGTGACATTCATTGGCGCCGAAGGTATTCCAGCCCGGGATTAGCTATGTCAACGCAGCCCATTGAAGTAGAAACTGGGTGCAGCTTTTAACAAGGCACCTCGGGGGATCGGCTCTGGCAGGGGGACACAATATGTCAGGTCTGACATGTACCTAATCCCCCCCCCCCATGACGGTTGCTTAACTTTCTACAACAAAATTTGAAAATGATCTGCAGACATGGTTGGATGGTGGTCGAGGTTCGGCTCTTCTTAAAAAGAGTTTAATGCTACGAGGGCAGGATCGTTAAAGGTGACATATTATACCACCAGGTGTGAGTGTGAATAGCTGTTACGGTTGAAAATCTGCCTCTTCTGACATCACAAGTGGGCGTGTCCACCTAGATGTACGACGGATAGATGAGCAACGATTGCTACAGTCCACTGCGTCGGCAGGTAGACTGATCTATCCAGCACACATCTAGGTGGACACGCCCATTTGTGATGTCAAAAGAGGCATATTTTCAAAACAGCTTTTAAGGGCTATTCACACTCCCATCTGGTGGTATAATATGTCACCTTAAAGTGCTTTGGGTGGGGTCTGACTCCCAGCGGAATAGTACCGGGTTCGAACCCCGACGTTTGATCGCTGTGAGTCGCTTCGGGTAAAAGCGTTTTTAGTGAACAGTAAAGACGGCAGGACCGGGTCTCCACTCACCGTTTCTCCCCCTTGTACCACTCGAAGATGGGCACGGGCACGGCGGCCGCCTCACACCTCAGCAGGGCGGTCCGGCCCAGGCCCACCCCGTGGCTCTTCATCTCGTGGATGGACGGGGCGACTGGAAGAAAGACAGAGAAGAAGGAGAAAACGTCAACGAGTGATAAATGGAGGTGCTAGCTTAGCGACTTGTTAGCTAAGGTGATGTAGAATGATGGGGGGTCCCCTCATCCAAGCTATCGTTGTTGTGCACAGGGAATGGGTTAACCTAGCAATTGTAAGTGCTTGCCACTTGTCTCTATGAATATTTTTACTGTATCGACAGTGATTTCCTCTGACAATTGTACTTGTGTAAGTCGCTTTGGATAAAAGCGACTAACAAAGTGCCCTAAATGTAAATGTAATGAAAAAGTAAGAGTGTTCAACGCCCAGTAGAAGAGATTCAGGGTTCAAACAACTACCTCCACCATCTACCAGTAGGCATCCCTAAGAATAGGTAAACAAAACAAGGCACCGGAGAAGGGAAGAGTTCTGGATGGAACTGGTTCATTATTACGGTGGGTCAGGTGACCAGAACCGACACATTGGGGATTGACCTGACACTCGATTGTACCGAGGCCAGAGAGAAAGAGAGACAGAGAGAGAGAGAGAGAGAGAGAGAAAGAGAGAGAGAGAAAATGGGAGAATGGGAAAGGTACAGCAAGAATACCGAGAGTCGGGAAAACTGAAATGAATTGTATTGCATGGGGATAAATTGCTTAATGGAAGTTCAAAGCTTCAATGGCGAAGGCCGGCTCTGTGAATACCGAATGAGTCTCCTTTCATGTGCAGAAATGTGCTGTAAATCTCCCTGCCAGTGTCTGCGGTGGCTGCTTTTAAACACCAGGGCTTTCTCGAGCAACCCAGCGCCCTATTGTTGCTTCATATATTTACCTCCCTTATGGCAACACAGTCATGAAAAGAAATTAAATTACTGAATTGGGATTGTATAGAATTGGTAACAAAAGCATTTGGTCCAATCCAATACACCATTGGACAGCAGAGGAAGCAGAGACAGAGAAAAAAAACATAATCCTGCGCTCTCATCCTTCGATTGAACCCGTAATTGGCAAGAAAATGTTAAACCATTTGCACTTTGTTTCTGTGCAGGTTTTATTTGCATTCCCTGTTATCATGGTGATGTTGTATTCACAGGCAGCGCACTTTTAGTTTTCCTTCCTTTGCTCTGTTTTCCACAGGGTTAATGTTGTTGCCAGCTCCACAACACATGTTATCAGAGCAGGAGAGAAAAGATGAAAAGAATAAAAATATATATATGTCAACAGAACACAAAAGTTGACCCCCCCTGACCCAGAGCAAAGATATTGGCTGCTCCGGTCTCCCCACCAGGGGCCCTGGAGCTAGCCACAGATTGCCATGTCATGACTGAAAGTGACTTATTCACTATTTATATGGCTGACAATGGCGCTTTTGAGGGGCCCCTGTCAGTGAGCGCTGCAGGGGTATGGCTTGGGCCGGGTTCCCTTACTCCTTCGTTTACCAACGCGTCTAGAGACCCTGGCCGGCCATGACCCCCAACGAGGAGACGGGCCAATACCGCGCCATCAGAGCCCTCCCCGCCCTATCACAATGAGGTGTGATGTATTATATTTTTAACCTTTTGATACATGCACATATATATATATATATATATATATATACACACAGTAGCTATGGATATATATATATATATATATATATATATATATATATATATATATATACATAATATATCAGGTTGTATCAAAGTCTGTTAGATTTTTGTAATTTTTGACATATATATATATAAACATATATATATATATATATTCGTGTAAATATATAAGCATATATATATTTACATACATATATATATAAAATAAATCAAGGAGACTTTGATACATGTTATATTGCATATATATATATATATATGCAATATAACAGGTTGTATCAAAGTCTGCTTGGTTTTTGAGAGAGCTCTCCCACTTCCTGAATTATTCAATTCTACCATGCGCCACAAGTCCTAAACCTGTCATAACACGTCCTCAGTCACATCTCATCTCATAACCGACAGCAAACACAAAATCCGTCCCTCACACCAACAGAGGACAATCACTACTCAGCCACTGGGCCAAACAACACAAGCAGAGCATCTGATGTGCTGCGCGCCATTCCACTCCACACAGGCTCGAACAGGTGCGGAGTAAGAGTTCAGAAGTGTGCTTCTGTTGGTGTTGTTTATATTGCTGGAGCAACACTTGAGTGTCTGAGCGACATACCACAGTGTTTGTGCGTGAGGGGTTGGGGTATGTATGCCGCCAGTGAAAGGCACTTGGGCTCGGTCAGGGAGAGATCCATGCCAACTTAACGTACCCCTCACTAGTTAGCTGATCTCAGCGTCGTTGTTGAGGATCGATCAGTTTCGAGCTCAGTTTGGCTTAACTTTTTTATATTTTTGGTTTATGCTTTGATTCTAATCTACTTTGGGTAGTTTTTAATATGAACGATTCTCTTTATAGGAGCAAGCAATGTTTTTTTATCATTGCTGGTGATACTGGTGTACTGGTGTGCTGGTATAGTCGTCACCAAGGGGTCGACGACTATACCCCGGTAAGCAGGCAAACGTAGTTCAAGGCGGAATAATATATTGTACAAGGTTCAGTATGTATAGTTGTCCATGATTGATACGTTGCCACGGAACCTTCCGCTGCATCCTAATGAGCATGGCCAAATGTATCCGATACACAGGAGATGGTTTGGATTTAGCCGGAGGACTTATTTTTGGGCTTTTTCTTATTATGCCTTTTATGTTGTAGCTCGGTGGAAACGTGAGTGCTGGCCTGATACAGAATTGGGGAGCGTGTTGGCAGGAATTCAGTGGCTGTACGTGAGTTTGTTTAAAGTGCATCTTTAAAGAGACTACGACTTTGAACATTTAAGTTTTTAAACATGGAATTTGGCTGTTGTCTACGAAAAAGTCTGAAGTGTACTTGTATCAAGTATAGTCAAATTTTATATATATTTTATCCGATTTTTCTTTGAGAATGCATGAATGTCTTTCATCTCTCTTCCGAATCTGGATCCTCTTAAGTCCAATATACATTAAAAGTCAACCCAATTACAAAGTAAATAATTCAACAATTCCCACAATAGCTATCAACCAATCAGCAAGGGACTTCTAGCAAGGACACCAAGAAAAAGGCCTTCTCCAAAACACACACCCTCTCCGTTAAATCATAAAAAGGCATTAAAAAAAATGACACTTGGTCCATAAGGTATCAGTGTGTACAAATGAAAGATCCTCCCGGTGCATCTGAACCAAAACCAAAAGACAGTTGGCTGGTCAGTAACAAGCCACATCTGAATTCAACTTCAAAGAAAAAAATCCATTGAGAATGACACAAATCAATGCGGTACATTGGGCTTCCAGGCCCATTAAGAATCTGCCTAATCCTCCAATGGCGTCATTACGTTGCACCATTGATCATCTGGAGGCCCGTGAAAGCTTCGGGTTGACCTGACCTGCCAGTCATGTGGTACAGTTTGAGGCGGCATTGTGGAGGAGGAGGGTCGATACCTCAACTAACGAGATGAAATCCCTGGCAGATATTCAGCCTTAAAAACCAAAACAACGCAGAGTCTCTCTCATTTGGCATCTTGTTGTTGGGCTACATTTGGGTAAACGCCAATTGCGTTACTGACATTTGACCAATTATATCTAATTAGGAATGCCGCTTTGTCACCAATGTAATGCCGTTATTGGTGACATGTGTATTATAAACTGAATCTGTATATGTTACTGTTAATATAGTAGCCTACTCTTGGGAACACAGTGACCCAGGATAGGAGTCAATTGTAGCAAATGTAATGATTACTAATACATGACATGATGACAAATAACACTGCTCACTACCGTGCAATGTTGTTACGATCAGGAATGCAATAGGGGTTGACTAAACGATAGTTGTCCTTACAGAAACATGCTTTCTGTAATATATACAGTTTACATTTATAATATAATATACATAGCTTTGGCTATTTGACCAAACTGCTAAGCTTCTACGTTATCTAGCTGCGAGCAAAATCATCACAACGAGCGTTGTGATGATCATCATAATGGGTTCTCTCTTTAAATATATATGTCAACACTCCAATATTACAACCGCATCAATACCATGGAGAAACAAGCTGTAAAATGTTCCCATAATCTCAGAGGTGGTCCGAAATGCTCATATTTCATATGCAAATCAATAATCATTTCCCTAAAATTTTAGACTGGCAATTTAAATCCCCAGGAAGATGGATCCTATCCATAAAATTCCCTGCACCCAATCTTGTAATTCCAATATCCAATCTGCTGGCCCCACCTCCTTTGTCATCATATATATATCGTGCAACACGCCGCCATTAATTTCTTTTAAAGCAATGCAAAGTAGTGCACCAAATAAATTCCGGAAGTCCTTGATAATCTGGGTAATTTAGTGTCCGGGAGCATGCGGTAATGTTGCTGTAAATCACGGGCAGCCGTTCCCGTGTCGCCCGACAGATGTGGGGGTGGGGGTGAGGTTGGCGGGTAAGAACCAGGAATAGCTCATGGGGGTCGGGGTACAATATGTGCTGCGGCAGGATTACACATTTGTCAGCACCAGGTTGATCGCCGACCATTACTTATTACATCAGCGAGGGAGGGAGAGAGGGTGGGGGAGCCAGATACACAAAAAATAAAACCAAAATTGGCGCGTCCCGCCTGAACCGAAACACTCTCCCAGCCAGACAATGCAAGCTAACATTAACATGCATGGCCTGTGCTGGATATGTGGTGTAGCTGAAGTATATTTAATGCTAATGGACATCGCAGGAGGTTTGTCCGTAAAAGCGTGCAGTCTCTTCGACGGTTAGCTCTATTTAGCGGTACACGGCGTGACAATTAATAATTAAATGGTGTGTTGTTCCTCAACTGTACGCGAGTTATTTAGCCGTAAGCCATTGTTTGCCACAGGAACCTTTCTTCGCTTTGTAATTAAAAGATCAACTAATAAGGCCACCTCTTTAGCCATATTTGAAAATGAGTTTTTCCCTCGCAATTAGGAAATGGACTCATCTAAGCATGACTTATCAGCGTGGCCACACACCCACACACAAACACACAAAGACACACAAAGACACACAAAAACACACACACACACACAAAACAAAAACACACACAGCTCTCCAATTCCAACTACAGCCTCTTCGTCCTGAATCATTATTGTGTATTTATTAGTTTTAATTGTATTAGTCAGGAATGCACACTCTAGCCAGTATTTAGTAATGTATTAGATTGTCCCTGAACAAAGTCTCCTGAAACATTGTGTTTCATTTTCCCTCTACATAACCCCAGGACTTGTAAATAACCAGCTGCACTGTGGCTTTGACAGCGAGATGGACTCAGGCCATGTCCACATCATGCAGACGTTTTCCGTCACCACCAGAATAAACAGCACTTCTCCAAACCGGTCTCAACAGGATCCATCTGAAAAGGCCAGCCATTGCATTCCTGCCGTTCCTGAAACCGACGACGTATAATTATAATCATAATGGATGAATCGACGGTCAGTCAGACTAAAATGCTCTGTGCGAGGGCCAGAGAGAGGGCATGAAGTGAAACTGAAAGAGACTCCCTCGTCGATTCATCTCAAATACATAATAACATTTCCCCGGACCGGAGTAGTCTACCGCGCTCCACTGTAAGTGTGTTCCCGTCTATACTAATGCGTTTTGGTGGATGAGGCCAAAGGCTTAGGGCGTCTCATGTTAGCCTTCCTCCCCAGGATTGCTGTTGTTTCTTCCAGCCCGGGCTGGTGGTGGTCCTGGCTGAAAGAAAGGCCGAAACAGAGATACAAACATCCTGCTGGACGTTTTGAAACACAACCAGCACTGTGAGAAGGGCTTTATTCATCCAGACAACGCTATTTGTTATTAATGCCCTGCTGCATGTGGCAGTACCTGAGCCCCAGCGGCAGCTACGGATATCTCTATTTAGGCCCGGCGTTTAAACCGCGGCTCTTTGCAGTGGAGATGAGACAGACTACCGAGTTGAGCTGAGGCGGGCTGATGTAAGGGAGGGCCGAAGGGGAGATAAAGTACCTGTGGCGTGCCCCTTCAGACGTGCATCCATGTGGAATGGGATACACACTCAGGCACACACACACACACACACACACACACACACACACACCTTAGTTTACATCTTTGTCATTACCGGAGTGTTGTCAACGTCCTTAAGATGCAGGGTGCCTGTCTGCTGACCGGCAGTTGAACAGGTTAAGCCTATTATTTGCGTGAGAGGTGGTCACGACTCTGAAAAACAACTGTCTGGGGAGTCAGGGGCCATGTTGTGGGTATATTTGCCATACGGCAGGGACGGAATACAAAGCAGCCAGAGCCTAAAGGCTGGGGGCTTCGAGAGAGAGAGAGAGAGAGAGAGAGAGAGAGAGAGAGAGAGAAAGAGAGAGAGAGAGAGAGAGCAAGCGACTGGGGGGTCTGAAACAAACAAGCAAGACAGAGCAGTATCAAGCATTTGAAGTGTTCACATTTAGCCTCCCCCAGCGTTTTAATGAAGACCAGAGACGTCTACCTCGACGCTACAGCTGTAATTGCGATAGCCGGCGCTCTAATGTGCATGCTCATAATTAATTAAAACCTGATCACAGATTTCTCGACCAATTACCGTACACAGGGCGGAAAAAAACAACAAAGAGAGGTGTATGTGTTCTCTTCTTGCTACTCTCACGGTCAACGGGTGCGTTGGATTCACAGCGGCAGGGTGCCGACGGAGGGAGGGGGGTCATCTCAGAAGCATGCAGGGCAGGGGCCTGCATGCTTCTTATCCCAACACCACTGAAAACGGCCAGCCATGTTTGTTTTCTCTACAATTAAATGACCTGTTTTTATTTAGGCCTAATTCAAACTTCTAGAGGGGCTGATCGTGTCTGGAATGTCTGGAAGGGTTCAAAGGATCAATCGTCTAGCATAGACCTATAGATGTGTAATACATAAGCCTATCATATCCATAAACGGTCTGGATGTCCATCTTTTCCCCCAGCGATTAGCTTACACGATAAACCGTTGCAGATGTAGCAAAATGTACATGTTGTTTCGGGGCTACACCCCTGATGCAGGGCAACGCGTCTGGGAACTAAGGAGCGACAAGGGAACCCCCGCTGTGGAGGAAAACAAGCCGCAGAGAAGCAGGGGGTAGACACGCCTTCGCCTGGTGAACACCTGAACCTTAAACGCAAGGTGCTGGAGGAGCCCGCAACACACTGCATTACAACAGCTAACAACACTTTAAGCTCGGCGTATAGCGAAATGGGATAACAAATAAACGAACATATGTGAGAGGGTTTCGCAGACAGGCATTTTGTAAAGTGCAGTGAATTACTTTAGCGGTGTGCTTCCATTTCCCAGGCAATTGTCCCTGGAAATGGTTGCACTATAAAGCGATGGAGCCATTGAAGACATTTAATACATTCATCGTTGGAGACATCTCTGTAGCGTTGACGGAGCATCTGACAACCTGTCTGGAGATGTTTTGATCAGCTTGTGATTTGCCACATTTACGCGTTGCAATCGGTAGACGCCATAACTGAGTCACCAACAAACATCTGGCGAGGTTTCAAATTGTTTAAGCAGCCAGATCTGGGAGACGCTACAGATTGCTGAAGTGCTGCATAGCAAGCACACAAGCACACAAGCATCAACAGTTGTGGTGGTAGTGGTGTTGTGCGAAAACTGTCAAATGGCAGAGCGCAGAACATTACAGGGAACTGAGCTTTGGTACGTGTAAGAGACACTGTCTTCAAATCTGTGGAGATGTCACACTGTGTGTTTCACACATTCGTTTGAATTTCCTTCAGTGGTTAGGGAGATTGGACACACCCATCAAAAAAAAAAAAAGGGAACAAACTGAAGCGTCCATAAACCTGGATAAAAAGATAGATCTTCAACTAGCTTATACCTTCAGTCTCAGATAACAAAGTGAGCCCTTGATATGTATACTATTTGGCCACATATGTGGCACATTTGTGCTTTCTCTCAATCAGAGCAAACCACAAAAAGGCGACAAACATTGAATATAAGAAGGTTTCTGTATTCAGTTACACCTTCATTCAAAAAAACTAAACAAAGGTGTTGTATTTTTATCATTATTCATCCAAACTATTGCTCTTGTTGTTGTTGTAGCTCAGGCAGATATTCATCCCTGATGGATTTCTGGTCGCTTTTTCTCAACCCTCGGACTCAGTTACACAGAGGATTTATGCGCCGGAATATCTTCTGAAATCAAACGGTTCAATAACGACACACACCTGCAGCCCGAGATGAATATGTAAAACCCAGAAGAGGTTCAGAGATTAAATTTCGTCCAATCACCACTGGAATATCCTTTTTTCGAGTGGGCCTTTCAACCAGTCAGAATCCCCCGCTGTGACCTTCTGGAGGGTCATCATTGAGATAATAAAAAAAGCCTCAGTGGACCTTTAGTTTAAATTAGAAACGCCTGATCAAGGCTCTGGCAGGATTCACGTTGAAGTTGTTAGATGCAACATGGTAAGCCATCACCTACCCCAGCAGGAATAATCATCATGTCAGTATCTGGTTCATCTTAATAAGGAGAAGGGAAGGGGCGGAAGGCAGGAAGGTGTTATTGAAAATCCCATGCATTTCACACGTTTTGTCACGTTGGCCGAACAGACGGGCTAAATGGTTGTAGCTGGAATACCTCTGTCAGTCACTGTCTAATTCATCACAAAGGGTAGTCAGGGAGAGAGTGGGGGGCAAGGATAGCGTTATTAAAAATCCAAACATGTGAGTGCTTCGTTTTGTTTTCATTACTTTGATGTGCTTAGTTTTAATTAGCAGATCTAATCTGCTAATTAGCCCGGAGGTCATCTCTCCTCTTGGCAAAAAAAAAAAAACATCATTATTTTGAAAGAGGAGACGAATTTTTCGGCCATGTATTTAATTAGACCGTTAACCCTTGCAATGTGTCTGTTTGCCATTTGCTCCTGTCATTAAAGTGCCAAGCAAGGAATGCGGACATAGATTTTATTTTGCTAATGCCACACGCTTCTATTTGTCTTTGAAGAAATCTACCTGTGGTCTGATTTCTATCGACATGCCAAGGTCCCTGTCAAATCATAAAAAAAAGAGAAGGATTTCCTTTAGTGTCGTTGACTTTCTTTCGCAGTCCAAAACCAACACATTTTAATATCATAAAGCTGCCTTCTTTTATAGAGTTCAACAGATCCTCCAACCACTCCAATATCCCAGGAGCTGTCCTCACACTCTTTTCTCCTCTGACCAATACAATTTGTTAAGTAACTTTTACTGGAAGGGTTGAGAGACACACCACATAACACAAGGGCCTTGTTTACCCTCTCTGGCACGGCCGTAGCTGAACGTAGACATTTAAGGGGGAGGGGAGGACGGTAAATCGTAGCGACAGCTTCTGCTGACCAAAGCAAACTGCCCTCCTGGTCTTGTAGTTGTCATGGTTATTTGGATGATGACGGAATCGAGTTGATAAGGAGCATTTATATTTATTTTTACTGTATGAGTCAATGCATGTGAGCAGGGAGAAAAAAAACGCAATAACTTTTAGTTGATGCACCAAGGACTCTGGCAAAGACACAACATCAAATTATTACGCCTTTCGTTTGATAACCAAACTCAAGTGGCATTTAAAAACATGTCTGAGCCTTTGGGAAGATAGAAGCTTCTATTTGATAAATAAAAAGTAAAAGTGCTCTTACTGTCAAAATAGTGTAGAAGGCAGGTTATTTCCGAGTTATTTCTCTGATTTATCTATTTAATGCCGCACTCGATGCGTAGCAACTGACAACTTCTTCCCGACCCCCCTCTTTCTCTCCAGAGAACCCTCAAAACGTGCATCGCTTTTTGCTTTTTTATCTTCCCCTCAGACAAAATCGACTGCACTTTCACTACAAGCAGATCTGCGTGGCGGCTTGTGTGATTTCCACTTTGCTTTCCCCGTGTTTCTTCCCCTTTCCTTCCATCTGTGTGTCTTCATCCCCTCCTCTGCATTACGGGTCGAAGGTCAATCAACACCTTCTCATTCCTAATCCCAGGTGTTTGTGAGCGTCTGTCCCTCCACCTCTACCCTCTCTAGCCTACACTATGTGGCTGCATCGAAATACACTGATCTGTGACGGAATAATAGATTTGGGACGAAGCCCAGGCACACCCCTCTCACTCTCTCTCTCACTCTCTCTGTCTGTATCTCTTTCTCTCTCTGTCTGTCTGTCTCTCTCTGTCTCTCTGAATCTTTCTCTCTCTGTCTGTCTGTCTCTCTCTGTCTCTCTGTCTCTTTCTCTCTCTGTCTGTGTCTCTTTCTCTCTGTCTGTATCTCTCGGTCTCTCGGTCTCTCGGTCTCTCTCTCTCTCTCTCTCTCTCTCTCTCTCTCTCTCATGGAGGGGTGATGTGGGGGTGGCGCTGGGAGAGGTCAGGTAGAGGAGTAGCCTCAAGCCGGCCATATTGCCCGCTCACAGCAGCTTTGTGAACGGTATATTCAGGGGTCCACAAGCATGCCAGTTGTCAAATGTATACCAGGTACGAGAAGCAGACAAATGACCTCAAGGCAAAACCAGGTTTCCATACAAACTATAACAAAGTCTTTCAGTCATTAGCTGAAGCTGAACCCTTGTTATAAATCACACAACAATTGATCAGTCAGAAGCGATACACACCAATGAGACAAAAACACAAGCTTAACATTCTGCATGTGCGCAAGCCAAGGCCAATGGCGATGTTGGAGAATTCCCTTGCAAAGGGGTAGACTTGCGCCAGCCGTACTCAGAACAGGACATCAGCAATAGTCCAATATTTACGACCGGTCGGGGGAGAGGGCATGAGGGATTTACAGCGGGAGCCCCCCCCCCCCCGTGAACCGGGCTGAACTAATTACAACTGATGGATTTTGAATACGTTCTTGTCCAGATGATAACATGAGCGATGGGAGTCACCGGGACTACTCATAATTTATGAGTCCCGCAGACCCCACACACCAGGTCGGTAGGCACAGTATATGGTGAGGTATTGAATATGGTGTATGGTTATTACGTAACTACAAGGACAGCAATGTGTGATGCATGTTAAGAATTCATGTGTTGTTAAGAAACATCTTTAATGTTGCATACATTAATAATTCATGGATTACTATGTCAAACCATGGCATGGCAACCATGTCAAAAAAATAGGTATATATATATATATATAAATAAATATATATATATACTAATCTAGATTGACAGTTTTACTGAACGGCAATCATCACACCATTGTGTGGTCAAGGACAGATACTAAAATTTAAAAACACACTTCAGCTCATATGCATGCACCATCATATATCCTTCTTTCACTATGAGTTTGGGGCCAAATAACTTTGAAAAGCTTTCAAAGAGCTTGACTTAAGTACTCATTTGACCTCGATGTACAAAATCGACTTTGGGATACAGGGAAAAGATTTAAAAGTAGAAACGTCCAAAATGGATGAGTGCAAAACTCTAGCTCTGTCAACTTCAGATAGCTCTTGGTAAATGACCCATGCGAGGGGGGGAAATATTCCCCAAAAAGCTTGGTGAAATATATATCTGACCTAAGATAGCACCCCGCATGTCTGGACAAAGGCGAGAGAGTAGTGCAGTGTTGTGAGTGTTCGGCAGTGAAAGAAAGTAAATGTGCACAGTGTACTTGGACATGTGATTTCTTGCAACAACCACACAATAACCCACTATAACCTTCCTTGGCAAATTCAGCTGCAGTCTGTGACATACACCATTCATTTTTAATACGTATATCTTCTAAGTCCCACAACATGAAGCCGTTTCTATCTTCCAAGACATCCTTCATCTCTGAAACAACATTGCAACACAGTTATAAATAATTGCTCACTCTTCCTCCCCAAGCAAGCTTGTTACAGCGAAGTCTAACATCAAAATAATAGGCATAGGGTGTCATCTTAAGGATGAAATGGAAATGGCTTGAATTCGAAGTATGCATTGTCAAGAGGTGATACTGGCATTAATCAACAGTGTCTAAACTAGAATATTTAACTTCAAGGAGCACACAACACCATCCATCTTCCCGGCCGTGTGATTGATGAGTTCAACCGACCCCAGGTGCCTGAGCGCTGGACATTAACAGAAGAGAAATATTCTCACGAAACACAGGGATAAGAGTCACACTTTTGGAAATAAAAGCGTGCAGCAATTATGGTGAGGCCAAGCCTTCTCCCTGAGCTCTTATACGGGGCGGCGTATTCCATGTGGCCACAATGGCTGAAGCCCAGCGTCATTCATTAATGCCCGGATCCCTCATTACCATTCGCTCACACTTTTGAAAGTCTCATTACCTGCATAATGGAATAGTCCTTAGAACAGCCAGACCCTTCCCTGCTACGAATTAATCACCTCCGCGATGCACAGACAAAAAAGGGAATTCTCTCGTTAAATATTTAAAACAGAGCCGTATCAAACTCCTTGAGCTTCGTACTTTGGAGAAGTTATATCATTATTTTTCACATATATATATATATATATATATATATGCGCCTGATGAGAAGGTTCCTTGAGGAGCCATTTTGGACCCTATATGGTGTACCCCTTTACCTGCTCTTTAATGACATGAATCTGTATTCACTGTACGTCTCTTTGGGATTAAAGTCTCTGCTTAATAACACCATGGTTAGCGTACAACGAGCCCTTTGGTACCAGGGATCTACTCACAGTTGACTGTGACTCTGACGGTCTTGGTGTCGGGGAAGGCGATGTCGTTCAGCGCACTGCATTCGTAGTCGCCAGACTGGTCCCTGGTGATGCCGGTGATGTTCAGATATTCACTGCTGTCGTACTTCTTAGCTGTCATAGGAGGAATCACACACACACACACACACACCTTATTTAGAGGGAACACAGGAGCTGCATGTATATATATATATATATATATATATGACACCATATATTACCATATGCAAATGTTGTTTACACCGCGGCTTGGAACAGCAAAGGCAGAACCAAGGCCTTTTTTTATGCGTCTTTCATCCAGCAAGAACAATCCACGCTTGTAGCTGTTTTTCAGAACAGCATTAACTCCTCCGTCGAGCACTTAACTTCAAAAGCTACGGTGTGGAATTTGCCGTGCAGAGTGCCAGGATTGTATGGGTAGGAGTAGTAGAAGAGAATGAGATGATTGCACAAAGCGCTGCACTATTATTGATCCTTGAGTTGCTGCATTAAAGGCTTTGAGTACAGTGTCTGCATCTGAGGACACACATTGCACATTTTTGGATACATGTTTCATAGGTGGACTTAAAAATGTATACATATTATACGGCCACCGATTTAATAATCACGCCCTAATAGCCCCTTTACAGTTCGGCTCGAGTAATGGATTGGATGGCTCCTGGGTATTGACTGACACTTAAAAATTTACGGCTTGGAGTTAGTGTGGGTAAGAATAAAGTGGCATCCGTGTGTTTGGCTAATGGTTCAACTCTCAGGGAGCTGCTGCTCCAAGCACCACTGCGGATAGGGCCGGCCATTTGGACAGACCACAGTCAAGCCCTGTGCACATGTCTTCCAGATGGCTAATGTTGCTTACACTAACCATTATGAAGAGCACTATGGCGACGCCAGGTTGATTGACAGGACCGCACCCAGGCAATTTGCAAAGGGGGATGGAAAAGTGTGCAGCGATACGTCCACGCTGATGTGGACGACATCACTTCTATCTATAACTTTGATGATGTGCGGATAATAACAGTAAATCTCTAATGGCATGTCTACCTATTTATGGGAAGGGTTTTAATGCAGGTGGATGGTGAGGTATGTATAGATAGTCCTGGATGACGCCGGCTGAAGGCCTGCCCATCAAATTGCTTTATTAGCGTTTAATTGGCTTCCAGCATGGCACACGCCACCAATTAGCAATATGAGGCATTTCACATTTGCATTATCGACCAAAATAAATCAGCGCTCGGTTTGTTAAATGTTTATACATTAGCCGACACAATTCTGTCGCCTCAGCAGCCGAGCGAAATAGCGTTTATGTGGGCTTTTGCATGGTTCTTTCTATTAAATGGAAATCAAATAAATAAATGAAATCTAATCAGAATGCTGACAATGAAACCAATTTGACTGAGTGTGCTTGTCTAATAAATGCCAATGGAAACCCAGCAGGTAGCATCGAGGAGGGGGGGGGGGGGGGGGGAATGAGCGACAATCACCACCACACATACTCCCCCGATCGGAATTAATTTCCGACAGGATAGTGTGAAATGTCCTTATACAGTGCTTCACGGGGAGGGAAGGTTACAGTGGGGTTTTGGATTGAAGGGGGTTTGCAGTGGGAGGGGGACTAGTGCATAAAAATGCAGAGTCAAGCAAAATCCAGCCCAAAATCCTGATCAGAAGACCCCCATTCTCTCCTCCCCCCCTCCCCCTCCACACCCACAGAGTGGCTGGATGCTGACTCAGAGATATCTCATGTTATAAGTAGAGTCCTGGTTTCTACTCGGTCCATGCTTGTGCCATAGAGCGCTGTGGTTTCTGTTAAGCCCTGTCTTCCCCTTGCGCCATGAGCACAACTTGAATCCCTGCTGCTTTAATATGCAAAAAAAGTGAAATCCATTTGTTGGTCTAACTACCATGTCAACAACGTGGATAAATCCCGGGGGGCTCAGGGCAGCCTCGATAATGACTTTTTCCCCTTCTCTGGTCACACTGCTGCGGTGGATTGGATAGAGCTCCCCGACGCCGTGGGGATAAGGCGACGGTGGCTAAGCAAACAAACGGCCCCAAAATACAGGAAATGGGAGACACAAGGGCGATCAATAACAGAGCACTGAATGGCTGAATGTTCACCATGGGAAAGGCGGAAATAACGTTCGGAAGATAGGTCGAGTGGGGGAGGGGGAGGGGCTGAGGGCAAAAAAATGGTGGGCCTCCCAATTGCACACAAACGTCAGTCGGCACCGCAAGTGGAAAAAACAAAACTACATTAAATTATCTTCGTTCCACCGACTGTCCAAGAGTCTCGCCACCCGAGCCTTTATGGATTGTTGCACGGGGGGCCATTAGCGGGTTTTGCACCGTGTCTCTGGGGGTCTTTTTATAGAGCGGCACCATTGTATACGGTGCTCCCCACTCACACCACTTTAAAACAAGAGGCGGGGAGGTTATGGATTATGAAAGAGCTGAAATATGGTTCGACTGCCTCCCCCCCCCCAGCTTGACACGCTGGATGGCTGCGTAGCACAGCTTGACCTATGCAGTTCCCCCCGGCAATCCCTCCCCGCTCCCCCAATGCCTCAGATACCTAATGGAGACTTATGGTCCCCACAGTAGATGGGGAACCCACCGAGGGCCTCGTAAAGCCTTTCTATAGGGACGATGGAATAATAAAAATAATATTCATAATAATAATAATGATAATAAAAACCGTTGGCCATGGATGGGGGGCGGGGGGGGAACAAGTTGTAAAATGCGTTTAGTACCATTCGGCTTGGGCACTTTATATGGTTTCTAAAATAAAGGTTGAGGGAACTTGATTGAAGGCATGCATATATAGAGAGGAGCGGAAAGGCACGTTTATCTTAGTTCTGTCCTGGTGAGACGTTTGGATGCGTCAGCAGAGTGTCGACGGTTTGCTGACAGGTTAATTAGGGGCTGATTATGGTTAAGGTTATGGACAGAAAATAGATTTTATGATGTAGGTGTGGGCGAGGTTCATCATGTGTGAAGTAAGTGATTAAAAGTGAGGACTTGAGATGTGTAATATATCATAGTTACGATGATGTCAACGTGGTATTTTGATAAAAGAAATAAGTTTTTTGTTTTGATCCTTTTTGACAATCCTTGACAATGAAGAGGGAAAGTTAGGGTAGGGGAGGATGTGAGTCTACCCTTCAGTAAGGTGCTGGGTGGGCAATAGGTCCCCTAACTGATCATTAATGCATCTTACAAATGTACACAGGATAAAGGTCTGCTAAATAGCTAAATCCTAATGGTTAATACATGTCATTATATCACATATGATAAATATTTCAATGGTTAAATGAAAGAGCATAAGGCGTCAATTTGTTCTCTAGACCGTCTCTGCGGTTTGTTTTTAATCCTCATCGTTAAAAATCATAGTTTGTTAAATTGTAAATAAGTAATCTTGCCCCCTGATGGCCCTTTGATGTTGCAAAAGGACATTTTCCAAGCAAAATCTCAACGCAATTTCACAGCGGTTCAGTCTAAACACCATCAACTCAGTGAGATCCGAGCCATTTCATCCGTGTGAATATCCTCACACAATGCCTGAAAGTAGTCATGGGGGAAGAAAAGGCTTTTCATGATGGGTAGCCGAGAGATTCCTGCTGCATCTTTCCAGGTCATCCGGTATAGCATGTTTTATTTTCTTAGAGATGATCAGTTTGTACAATGCCCCATGATAACATTGCAGAGTGGCTGCAAATTGGGCGCTGGGAAAGTGAAAACCCCTCCGAGCTTAAGATTTGGGGACCGTGAAGGATGCACACAACAAAGTAATAAATAAAACTTGTTTGTCGTGGTCCTGGAACAGATTTCAGCAGCAACGGGCCTTGTGACGTGATGGGATGAATTGCTGAAAGGAGTCCATCGCAGTGTAGATGGAGTGTGCCATGAAGGGATTATTTGGACAGCAATGCTGTTAAGATTCATGGTGCCATTAAATGTTCCTCACCGGCCTTCATGCACCCAAATGTGTGCTACTGCTACTAGAACCTGGCCTTCGTTATCTGACTAGCCTCTCCTAGCTGGTGTTGTTATATATACTTGGACTTCTATGTTGGCAAACTCTTCAACATTGGCCCAGGAACAAATAGTCGAGTGGTTAAGTTGTTGGTTCTGCCTCGACCCTCAATGTCAACAGTCTAGCTAATGGCGTCCTTGATTTGCTCATTAACCACATCCGAATTCTCTGCAATGTCACTTTGGAGTGTGTTGGCGGTGTAACATTTCCACAACAATCTTTTTGAAATGAAGAATGCATGTTGACTGAAGAGGGAGAGCGCAAACTGTCGAGATTTATTTTAAGAACGACACAGCAAAAAACTTTTGATGTCAGGACTCTCCTCCTCCTCCTCCTCCTCCTCCTCCTCCTCCGACTATAGGAACCCAGCTGACTCATTAAGGGATCACACAACCCACAAGCACAGAGACACGTATCAAACTAACACGACAACAAGCCTCTGTTGGATTTGTGTTCTGGCTACTTTTGAAAGAATGATTTTCCTAAGGAGGACACAAGTCATGTGTTAACACACCCCTGGTCTTGATTCCTGGCCAACTTGGCTTGATTAAGTAATTGGAACCGGACATGCCATTCATTATTTGCATTTCTTAAATTTAGTCAGACTCTCTGAAACACTGTATTGACTCAGAATGTACAATAGCATGTCCACCGCTCAATTCAGACGGCACAATTATTCAGTCCCAATTTTCCATTTTTCACACGCTCTCTAATGGCAACCACAGGTGGCAAGCAAGAATCCAATTAAACGGACTGGAGCTGAATGTACCAATTTGCATAGGCCCTATAGAATGTTGATGATTCAGCAAGAAATAACGGCTAATGATGTTTAGAGGTAGTCCAAAAAATTGTCAAGCCTGATGAAGCCAAGCCTCTGGAAATGAATAAGCGTGTCAAAAGACGCTCAGATTTCCCACCGCGTTTCATTATACACACGCTTCTTATCCGGGCGCTCGTAACCACACACACTTTTCTCAGACTGAATCTCCAACGGGGGTATGTGCAAAAGCCTCGGTGCATTAAATATTCACCCGATCAACTGTGTATAAATGGATGGCCTGTAACTGTAGCTGACTAATAATAAGTTATTAATAAGGATTCACTTCCTGGAGAATGATGGATTGTTTTTTGTCTGTACGGGATCTTGTTGCATCATCTTGCCCTGCGTTGCACAAAGGTTTCCTTATTGATTTTAGTTGTGATGGGGGGTTCTTCGAAGGTCAGGCGAACCATTAAACAGGAAGGAGGAGCTGCACGCCACAGATTATACGGCTAGACATTAACCAAACGACTAACCAGCACACACTAGAATCCAAACAGCCATATCATAATGCACGCTGAACAATGGAGCATGGAATAATACGAATACCTCTATGGAAACAAGAAATAATAGAAAGAAAAAAAAAGGACTTATTAACGGGACAAAGGCGAATTAAAAACGATGGACTGTGGAGCCAACGTAGATTATGTGAGCGCTCTATGAGGTGTTGAGGAGATTGACAGTAGCATCCCCCGGACCTCAGGGAGAAGCCACCGTGGGCAAATTAAGGAAATCACAGCGAGGTTGATTTAGCATTCGCTGCCAACGCTGTCAACGCGTTTGAGAAACAGTAAGCAATATCCCACATTGTGTAGGAGAGCAATGAGTAGACTTCCTTCTGGGCTGTGGCGTGCAGATAGGCCCGGGCGATGCTAACAATCCATTATGGTATAAATAGCCGCATTTTCTACATCCATTTATCCTCTTAACTCGCAGGGAGCAATAAATGGAGAGCAAGTCCATTTTTCCCCCGTGCCATTGTTAGGCCATCTCATCCAGAGCCAGAGTTCAAGGAATTGGCCATGGGCCGAATCGCCCAGTCTGAAGAGAACCCACGACCCAGATTATTTGTGAACCCTGACATTATACCCCTGCACACATCACTGGCTGCCAATCCAAGCCAGGGGCCGGTACTGGTCCAAAGGGTCTGGTGGTTGTCTGCATGGGATGCCACCTATCTGACCCGGGGAGATACCCTGGCCGTCTCTCTATCTCGACATATTTAGTAATCACCAACCGGGAATACAACACCTGTTTCAGGTGGAGATAAGGCCAGCAGATATTGGCGGTACTGCAGTCATGGTCGTTGTTGTGCAGTGTGTGTGTGTGTGTGTGTGTGTGTGTGTGTGCCTACGTGTATGTGTGAGCGTGTGTGTGTGATAACATCAGGAGCAGAGTTATTAATGGAGCGATGCCCCCCTCGGCCCTCCCCACCTATCATACCTTGTATACTAGCCAGAGCTTTACGCCATCACAGGAGATGCTTCAATATAATCTCTTATTGAGTCGATTGCATCACTTTCATATGTATGAAAAATATCAAAATATAGCTGAGGTACATGAAAAGAAGGTGCAGCGAGTGAGCAATCATTTGACACCGTTCATATAAACCACGAATCACGTTTACGAGGCCTCCAATCAGGGAAAGCATAAGCGCAATGAGTACCTCTTCCATGGTCGGTACTTGAAGTGCTAGACACGGACGCCCCCAATGTTAATCCCTGACAAGTGAGATCTGCGCCCGGCTCGTTGGCCCTCCACCTCCGATCATGTTCAAATGCGCTCCATTGTCGGCGGTGGAAAGTAGCTAAATATATTGAAGCCACAACCCCCTCATCGCTGCCCATACAGAGGACGGCATGGAACGGTCTTTAAAGCGAGCCTCGGTGTTCACAGGCAGTTTATGCAGAGGAGTCTGCCAGGTGTGATAGGATCTGTTTCCTGAGGGGGTGTTTTTGGCGGCAGAGATTTCTCATGCACTTTAATGGAAAGCTAAATCAAAACATATATGTTGTCAACATCCGCCCTTTTCCTGAGGAACAGGGCAGGAGAAACGCGGGCTCCGGACTGTGGGCCCCGGTATCGTAAGAGACAATCAAATATGTATTCTCGTATTCTAGTCAGGCCCTTTTTTAAAGGTCACACTTCCATCCCGTGGATCCAAATCTCAATGGAAAAAGCTTATCAAAGCAATTTTGCAGAGCCAGTCAGCCAGCCATCTCATCAGCCAAGCAGACAGTCTGTGGAAAGGCTGTGTGTTAAAGGCTATTTCACACCCTGCCCACTAACCAATGGGTGAGTGGGTCGGAGGGGCGAGGCACAGTGTTCCCGGGCGGACGCAGAGGCACCGCTAGGCTGAAACCCCTCAATGGGGGCCCCTTGTTGTACAGTGAGTTTTATCAGCGGAATTAAACGTTAAAGAGGAAGTGGAACGATAAGGAGGAGGCCTTAGGGGGTCCAGATATCCACTTCCTCTCCAAACCTTTCCATTTTGGATGAGAGTGCGCACGAATATTTGACACGGTATTCGGCTGAACTGTAACGTGATTTTAAGCTATTCGGATAAAAGCGCACACGTATATTTGCCACACTATTCGGCTTAACTATAACGTGATTTTAACTCATTAGAATAAAAGCACACACGTTTAATTGAGGCACTATTCTGCTAAACTTTAAGGCAATTTTTACTTATTCCGATAAAAGCGCACACGTTTAATTTACACACTATTCTGCTAAACAATAACGGAATTTTCATTTTGTATTTCCCAGAAAATGTCTTTCATGTATTCTATTAAATCTTGTGTTCATGTATTTTATTGATTATTTTAAATCCAGTTGTGAAATGTCTTTTATGCATTTTTTTTAATCCTGTTTAATGTTTGACATGTGTATGACATGTGCTATATTAATAAAGTGGAATTGACTTGACAATTCAAGCTAAAATGGGTCAGTGTGCTCTGAAGTGTTAAATTCACAGCACATACCCTGTCAATTTTTTCTGATTCATTTTTATTTTTAATTACCAGTAAATACGGTGCAGCAGATAAGAGAAATTCTACATTTCTCTATGCTTAAATGGCACGGAAATTGGACCAGACTGGACCAAACCACTAGACTAGACTACTGTTTTGCATGTATTTACCTGTATTTCAATTATGGCACCCATTGCATTCCTGACCATCCCTGGAAGAAGGGCTCCCCTACTATGCGTTTCTTCTCAAGATTTCTTCCTTGCTGATTTAAGGGAGTTTTTTCTTGCCCTTGTCGGGGCTTGGGTAAAGGGGGGTGTCATAAATATCTGGCCTGTAAAGCCCTTTTAGACTGTAATTGTGATTAAGGGCTATAGAAATAAAATTGAATTTAATTGACTATATTGAAACACTACAATAACTATAACCCTAGATAATGTAAATACACTATGACCACTGCTATTGCAACACTACAATAACTATAATCCTAGACAATGTATTTCAACTATGACCAATGCATCACACAACTGATACTGTTTTAATCTCCATTTGGACCAGGAAGTGGACCAGGAAGTGGACCAGGAAGTGGACCAGGAAGTGGAACAGGAAGTGGACTAGGAAGTGGAACAGGAAGTGGACCAGGAAGTGGACCAGGAAGTGTTTCAGATGATGGCCGCTAGTGGCTATCTTTTTCTGGCTGGTAGTTGCTGTAATATTTCCCCCCCACGTTTAACCATCACCGCTGGACAAAATATTATGCTGCTGTTGTTTGTATCAACTGTGTTTTCCTCAATGATTAATATTGAACACAGACTTTGGCACTGTTTCCTCTCAGCGGAGACACAATACTGCTGTGTCCGTCCTAATGAAGAAAACACATTGTCGTTGAATGCAGACAATATCAAGCCAAATTAGTCTCTCAATGAGCGCTTTATGACGGCCAAACTTTCAGTGGCTGCAAAATGTTTGTTACAGTTGCCAGCTCAGTATCTGGCATAGAGAGGGGGAAAATAATGAAAAAATAAAAATATTTGGGGAAGGAATCGAAACTTTTGTTGACAGTTGTCAGGGCAATTTATCTTCCTGTCAAACTTCACTGACTGCTGATGCACAACCAAATAACCCCCCAGTCCCCCCCCCCCCCAAACAAACGCAACACTCTAACCCACCGAATGGCTGAATGCTGTGGGGTGCAGAGAAGGAAATAGAAGCTGACATGTAAGCATGTTTACTGTTCAAGAGCTATTTCACCTGGCTGGCCCCATGTCAATAAGCCAATAACGATCCAAGTGCACTTTGAGCAAAATGTCTTATTGCGCCAGATTCTATTGAGTCCTGTGTGGCATTGTGGTGACATATATATGCATATATATATATATATATATAAAATAACTTTAGAGGGGTGGCTTGTGAAGTGCTGCAGGCATTTGATAAATGACTCTTAACTTTGGAGTTCCGACTGCTGCACTCTATATTCCTGTCGCCTCATGCAGCTCCCAGAGTTGCTTTATTTGCATGTATGTGTCAAAGTTTCACATGCTATGTTGTTAGCCTATTACCACCTTTTCAGCTGTACTGTGTCCTTTGGACCAATCCCCTGTACTGCGTTAACGGACTTGCAGATGCCGTGCCAAATGGCTTTTCCATTTGATGTGCTGGGAGACAGTCCCTGTGATTACATTTAATCCTGGGCCCCATTCTTTCCCTTTGACCGGCTCTACCATTTTTCTCCCTTGGCGCACTTCAAAGTGCGGACACTTCAAAGAAGAATGAGTGACTGGGCCACGCTCGGACGCCAAGGAAGCCTCCTTTTGATCATCCTCTGAAACGTCTCCCAACGCAATCAAGGGCGACTGTGCCCGTGAAGATGATATGACAACCATGAGATCCACGCAGTCATCCTCAGCTCCATCAGATAGCCGCGGCATGCTCTAATCTATTAATATGAAAATGAAGGAGGACTGAATAAGTCGATGGCGGTGGCTAGTGGTGGTACCAGTGGGGATGGTAGGGGGAGAGAGGGCAGGGGGAAACGTCACCATCACCATCAATACTTTCCAGTACAAAAAATGATCTAGCAATCCATTTTTTGGGGGAGGAAGTTTACGCTGCATTTCGTCAATCTGCGTTGAAAATGTGACATATTTTACAAGCCACCATATCATTGACTTATCGACCTCCGTCATCCCAATTGTCTCTCCTTTTTGAGAACGATGCATCCATCCACCCATCCATCCATAGTCCATCTGCCCATTCTGGTAGGATCCCTCCCATCCATCCATTAATCCTTCCCTCCATCCCATCCATCAATTCCCCCATCCATGCATACATCTGTCCCGCCAGCCAACGCCCATCCATCCATCCATCCATCCATCCATCCATCATCTGTCCCCTTCTGCCATTCACCCCCCCCCTCCCCGCGGTGCATCCATCCACCGGGCCCTCGGCACACAGCGTTACCAGGGAGGAGGTGACCTCACCTGATGGGGTTATGTGTCTCCAGGAAATGGAGGGCTCGGGTTTCCCACTGGCGGTGCAGATGAGCGACACGTTGCTGCCCTCGTTCACGGTTATATCAGCCGAGATGTCGTATATCTTGGGAGGAACTGTGGAGAGAGGGGATGGGAAGAAGAAAGAGAAATACACAAAAATAAGATTAACATTTCAAAATATTTGACCCCAGGGGTTTTCACAATGTCATCTCTTTGCAGTGTCATAATACCACTAACTCTTTTATGTTTTGTCCCCGCAGGGAGGAAAAAAAAGGACATTTGAGGTGAAGATCGTTGCGGTATAAGACAAATCTGTGTTCTGTGTGTGTCCTGGCTGAAGAACGGTTCAGTAACCCCCTGCTGTCCATGGACATGTTTTATTTGGCAGGCCTGAATATTTAATCAATCTAAATGAACCCTGAGGAGGATAGTGTATTGTGAGGAGAGGGAAGAGAAAGTCCCTACTATTAAAGGATAGTTCATCAACAGTCCCTTCTGGACATCGCTGAAAATAATTCATTGAGTTTCTGGGAACTTAAATGTTCTTGGCGCTTTGATGTTTAACCCCCTCGAATATATACTTAGTGAAACACGCAGAAATACATCAAAACACATTAAAGCAAAGCACAAAACACATCATTGCTGATGGACTGGTTGCGATCAACATATCACACAAACACACAGACGCACACACACGTCCACGCACACACACACACACACACACACACACACACACACACACACACACACACACACACACACACACACACACACACACACACAGTTTTAAAAGGTACTATTATAATCTGCAAGATTGATATTTCCGGGAACCTTTCTTTAGTGGTTGCTGCCACTTAATATTTCCTGAGCTTCCTCCAATTTCAACCAAACTATACTAATCCCCTGATCCCTTCTCTTGCTGTCTTCTCAAGGCTATCAGCAAAAGAAAAAAGAAAGCGGTTGAATCAACTGAGTTGAATAGAGAAATATGGACTCCTTTGGTATCTGAATTCTCCATGTAATTTACCCGGGTCTTATCTGCAGCTTTCTCTTAAGAAACCAAATATAAAGATCACCCGTAACTCATTTTTTACTCATCGCTCGATTGATTCTGTTCCTCTTTTCCTCCGTCATCAAATTAATTTTAATTGGTCGTCAAAAAGAAGAAAAGAAAACAAAAATATTTTTAGAAAAAAGCCCAGGACGATCATCCAGGGTGAAATCAAACCGAAGGCTGTGCGCCATTAAATATGAAACTGACCAGATCGTAACTCTTCGGCCCAGAAACATCATTTATTGTGCTCAGAGAAGGACGTATATCCCTCATGTGGTCCGTCCTGTCTTGCTAGGTGGTCCTGTGATCAATAGCAGGACCAGGTTCTAAATGATGAAAAAGATTGGGACCTCTGGGTCTAAACGGAGCAAAGGGCCTGGGGCGCTGTTGAATCTGCTTTATTGCTTGTCAGACCGCTGTGTTTACTTGCAGCAGGACTCCACTGTTGACACACCGCCGTGGTGTCTGATAGCACAAAATGGAAAATTTCGGGGTTGTCTGCTGATGCTATCTCTCCCGGCAGGCAACCGAGAGGCGTTTTCAAAAGACTTTACTGAAGATCTTTCAGAAATGTTTTCTCGGCCGAGCTCCAGGAAGTCCCTTCCTGTTTCTATTCAGGAGCGCTCGCTTGAGTGTATAAAACACTGACTGCCGCTGGAAAGAGAAGCAGAGGTCTCGCCGGGGATTCAAACGCAGAAAGGATGGGCTGAACTCGCTGACGTCTCCATATTAAGACACGTCAGGCAGCCCGACGGGAGGGGACAAACTGTCAGAAGCTGATTGCACTGTGGTATGTATACCATAAATATGGAAACCAAGTAGAGGCATCCTTTTCTTTGGTCCAAGCCTTGTACGCTAATGTTTCAGAAATGTGTGCCAGAATCCGGACGTGAATTTAGACGCTGTTAGTGTACTGAACAAAGTGTGTGACACACACACACGCACGCACGCACGCACAAACGCGCGCGTTTGGTTGTGCCTGCCAAGATTGCAGAAGATTAATTGAATGCAAATTCAACTCAGGCTTGCACCTACAAAGGTTGTTGTATTTATGGATAACAGGCATGGAGAAGCATGGCTTTGGTTATTCTGATTGCCTTACGCACAGACTGTATTGACTTTAATCAACCCAAGAAGGGGAAAACCTCCCTATACATCTGATTATACAATCTGATTTTCTGTGTGTGCACGATCTGCGATGTCACAAGTCAATCTATCCGACCACAGCTCAATCTGAAATGTATGTAAATTAGGGGGGTGGGGGGTGAAGAGTCTGAGAGGATGGAAGCCAGTTGAACCGTCAGTAGATCTGGGTATTATATTGTTGCTAGGCAACGGTTTGTGAGGCACAGCAAACGTTTCTGAGGTTAGAGGAGACCGTAGTTGAGACCACACTTTAGAAAACATAGTTACTGAGGCGAGATGAGACAAGCTAGGTTAGGTTTGATGGCCACGTTATATGAGGTCTGATGGCAACAAGCAATTGAAATCCATTTGGAACTCCATCACTGCGGGATATGAAAGTCAAGTTGTTAAGTGGCTCGTGATAAGCTGTGGAGTTATCAAGTAGTCAGCCAAGAGCGCGATTTTACCAATTGTTAAAGAACAAACTATCTGTCTTTTTGAGTTTCAAGCGTTTTCTGTCCTCGCTGTTTTATTCATTAATCTATTTATCGTTGTTACTATATATCTATAGGAGGATGTACGGCTGAGCTTGTACACACAGCCAACTTCCACTCCATTTACTGCGACTCATAAATAATTTAGCCCATGCTACTGTTCAAAGCGACTCAGATACATGTTATCAGAGAGCATGGCTAGAGTTGGGTAACTACTCCTATAGTCTACTCCAAAAAAGGTTTCAACCCAGAGCCCTTTATAGCGGTGAGTCAAACCCCCTAACCACTAGACTACCCCATATCTCCTCACATGATATAGCTGCCCTCCTGGAGACGCTAACAGAGGCCTTTAACACCTCCACTCCGAGACAGTGAGTCAGCAGCAGTTGGGTTGCAGTGCTGTGGCTCCCTCTTCGATTACATAACATTAGCACCTCTTTCTCGCCCTTCTCCCCTCCTCCTGCTCCCCTCCCCCCCCCCCGGTGGTTGCGCCTTCCCCTTCCTCCCCCATCGCTCCCTCTCCGACATGCTAATGATATGATTGTCATGTTTGCCCAGCCATCTTATTTTCCCCTCCATCGCCCAGAGGGATGGGGTGGTGGTGGTGGAATGGGGGACAGGTATGGAGGGGGGTGCTTCTGAAAAGGAAGTGCCACAGCTAAACTGTAGGCCCCCCCCCCACACACACACACACACGCCCTGCCCTCCCACACACACACAACCACCCCCCCCCCAGGTGGAGAAGAAACCTACGGGGGAGGGGAAGAAGGCTACGAATGACGTCACCTTGAATATGCTAATTGCTTAAAGCCTTTTAAACACAACAGGCGTTGTCGTTTTTTTTCTTTCGCTTCATCCGCCGGAAGTTGGAAAGCGTGGCGGACGCGCCTTCGACCTTTTAGTAAATTCAGACGGTCGTCTGCATTCTCCTGTGACCGCTGTGTAAGCAGCAGGGGGGCGCCGCCAAATCGCAGGACCCACATTACCGGCAACGCCCACCGCCAGCGCGCTTTCCAATTACAGCCCAGAGCGACCCAGCGGACCTCCCGCGGTGATGGAGAGCATAGGGGAGGGCGAGGCAGCTCAGGTAGAGAGAGAGGGAGAGAGAGAGAGAGAGAGAGAGAGAGAGAGAGAGAGAGAGAGCGAGAGAGAGAGAAAGAGAGAGAGAGCGGTAGGTACAGAGGACAAAAGAGAGAGTGGCATAGAAATATAGAAAAACGAGGGTGAAGGAGAGAGAATATAGAGAGAAAGCTATAGGTGGCAAGACTGAGGGATAAATGAGTATACAGGGAGAGAAAGAGAGAGAAACCTTGATGCTACTAAGATAAAGACCTTTTAAAAGCCAGAAGACTGGTCTTAGGAAATTCTGCTCCATGTTGTCTTTTGGAATTGGATTATAGAGCGGATTGAAGTTTTATATTCCATTTTATATGAAACTGAAAATTGTTTTTCAAAGATATTCAGCTAACTCCTTGCAAATCCCTAAATCATCGTACTCTTAATCCTCCCTAAATTTCAGTTTGTTCCAAAAAATCATTAACACAGGTACAATCAGTGGAATCCTAAAGAAAATAGCTCAACAAGTTAATATACACCTTTGAAATGAGCCCGTTACCACATAAGCTACTCTCAAGGTTTTGCAATTCCCCAAACTTGCTGCAGGCTACGAAAAAGGGAAGTGACTTCCAATCCGTTAATGAGGTGTCAGACACGGGGTCTAAACATAAACACAGATTAAATTACTCAGAGGGATTACCTCTGCTCACGCTGTCACCCGCCAGGAAGCACTTCATGCATAATACTTTACTTTGGGAGACAAAGTTTGTCCGTATTGTGTTAAAACACTATGGACTCACTATGGATGATGGGACATGGTTATTACACAATGTGGGTGGCGTTTCAATTCCACAATAACAAGACAAACTTCGCTCGAGAGTGTTGTGATTGCTGGAAGATGTTTTTTTCTTTTGCATACGAGAATGTTTTCTGTGCGGGCCGGATAGGTTCTTGAGGAGACCAGGTAGAAGTTTCTGAATATGCGCACAGGCTATAGAAAATAAGTGTAAAAAGAAATTGCTTGCATGAAAATATAAAAAAGTTGCATAAAAAGTATTTTTTGGCACTTAAGGTGTGCCCTTACACAGTTCTGACACCTTAAAGCAAATATCACCAGGGCGGTAGACTAGCATAACTCATAAACTAGCTGGTGGTTCATTTGATTCATCATCGCCCTTCCCCCTACTGCTTTAGCTCATAAAACCATTTCACTGATCAATGGTAATCATTTTTAAAGAAGACCTCAAGGTTAAAAAATGAATAAATACTGTACACAAACTCACAGAGACACACAAATAATAAAACCAATAAAAACGCTTGAGAAACTGGGCTGCTTTTGCCGTCTTTATTTTCTCCATTTTTTTTCTATTCTCGGTTTTATCTACGCCCGGCAGCAGCAGAAGGAGAGGAAGAGGAAGAAGCAGAAGCATAAGGAGAGGGAGAAGGAGAAGAAGAAGAGGGTGAGGAAGAGGAAAAAGGTTGTTGAGACCAACTCATGAAGCCTTCTTAATCATAAATGCTTGCGGCTGTAGTCTGCATCTCTTTGTGTCTTTGGAGAACCCCTTAAGGCCAGGTTGGAGAGTGGAGAGAAACCACAGTGTGTGTGGAGTAATGTGCACATGGCGAGGATATACAAAACAAAATAAAATATGCATTCCGCTGCATATTAGCCAATGAGCATTGTAGCATAATAGTGTCATTAAGGGGGGGGATGATGAATTCAGCAATTTACTCGTATTAACATACCACAGGAAAATAAGACAGAGGCGGAGGGCTTATTATGTTCTTTGTACAGAAAACAAAATAAAATAAAAACAAAACCGCGCGAGCTGCAATAGCAGGGATTCCGAGGTATGGCAGAAGCAACGTGTCGTTTCTAGTATTCGTTTCTACTGCCTTCGTGGTCTTCCTTTGTAACACTGTGGTATGCATCTCTGTTTGTTTAGGTGTGACCTAGTTGTTTCTCTCACTGCTGGGCCTGGATGTGGCGTTGCCCCCTCAGGGGAGAAACAGGGGCTGCACCTGGCATAGGGCTCCAGCACACACTGGATCTATGGACCAGGTTGGCGGCACCATCACCCCTGCAGGGGATATTATCATCGCCTCTGTTTTAATTTGATGGCCCTGCGTTGACTGGGTTTATAGCCCGCTTTTCTTTTTGCTTTTCATACCATATTGCGTGGTTGTTGGGGTGTAATGGGTTTGAAATGAAAAAAGTTGAATCATACTGTGGTCTTTATGGGGGATTTCCTAGACTGTATAATGATGTTAAAGAGAGAGTTGTCAACACCTGTCTCTGAAAATCTGCACCTGTCTCTGTGTTGGTTGCACACTAGTTCTGTTTGGGGTCAACTGCTTTGGAATGATTCATTGGTTTTAAGATAGTGGGAAAGAGGGTTTGTGTTGTATATGGGAGATCTACTTTGGCTTGGTGATTGTATATATTTATATTGACACATGTTCAAGAATGTCGATGACGTGACACAGCTGACCAGAAGTACGGCGGAATCAGTTGGAAGAACCCTTTGTTGTTGTTGTTGTTGGTGAATGTTGGAGAAATCCTGCCGCCAGCTAAAATTATACAAAAGCTGTAACTGAAGCGTTCGTTAATGGAGTATTTCCTTCATTTTTCAAGAGATTCGCTGCAACCCAGCTGCGCCGAACGTAGCCGGCCTCCAAAATGTCAGCGCTGAGACGCGGCGGAGTGGTTGTCAGGGAGGTTAACGACGCAGAGCGCCTGATTACGGAGAGGTTATACCCAATTTCATGCACTTCTGAGGAATTCACAAATTAAGGGAAATCAATTGATGAAGATGAACTTTTCCAAATACCTCGCGTGATGCAATTAATCTTGAATGTGAGCGGCTTCACCGGCCATGTAAATTCACAGATAAGCCATCGCGCGCTTATTGAAAAACCCTTAATTTATTCACGCTAATCAGCGTCCCTCGGGCGTCTGCGTCTTTGCGTACGACAAATACGTCCCCGCTGAACAGGCCCGACGTTCCACCTTGATCATTGTTATTGCAATCGCAGCAACTATTTCAATTAGCTCCGTCACTGCAAAGTGTTTTAAATCGATAGCGCCGTGAAAGCAGTCTCATGTTGCACATATGAGACGCAAAAGGCCAACAGTGAAGACAGTGGAAAAAATATATAATCATGCTCGTTTTTCCAACCACCGAAATACCAGCCGGTGACCCATTAGGCCGTTGCTATGGGTGATTCACTGTATATCTCCGCTGTGCATGTGCGTGTGTGTGTGTGCGCGCGTGCGCGTGCGTTTGCGTGTGCGTGTGTGTATGTGTGTTCGCGCGTGTGTGTGTGTGTCTGTGTGATGATGGGATGCGGAGACTCAAAGCTCTACCCTCCATCTGTCACCACGCCTTGATGCAGAACTAAGGTCAGAGTTCAGACTTCAAAGTGTGGCCCGTGATTAATGGGCGGGGAGCCGTTGGTTGATGGCCGACACGGAGCGATACAATCACACTGTTCCTTCAAGCTCATCCCTCACCCTCGCACCGTACATACACTGGACTGTACCAGTACTCTGTACTTTGACACGCATTCAACTGTACTATCCAACCACACTATATTGTAACAAGCACTTCACCGTACTATACTGTTACATATTATACTATACTATTCTACACTGTGGCATACACTCAACTACGCTGTACTTTTACATACCCTCAACTGTACTTTACTGTTAGGTACACTCAATAATACTATAATGGTACATACACCCAACTATACTATCCTGATACATACACTCAACTATACTGTTACATACACTCAATTTTATTATACTATTCTACACTGATGCATACACTGAACTATACTATGATGTTATACGCACTCAACAACTACTACCATACAACTACAACCAAATATGAGTATTATTTCACTATACAACATGATATTAGACAGTTACGTACACTCAACGATATACTACACCAGAACACTTAACACTGTTCAATCTATGATATACGTTGATATTACACAGAGGGAACCAAACCTACTGCCGCTGCTCTCAATAATAATTGATGTAAAATAATTACTACACTATGGAGGAATGGGAACAAGATGGCGCTGGACAGCTGGACTGAATACAAAATAAATCAATTCAATTCAGAAATGCCGAATCTCCTGACCCTCATTTACAAACTCCCTGAGAGGACGTCTTGAGGGGGGCATCACTGAGTGTGGTGAATTGGGTCATCAATTTGTGATGAAACTCCGATATGACCGCTAAATTATTGATACGTATCTTTCATCGGGTCATTAAAGAAAAAAAAAAGTCTCATCCACTCCCATATTAATCGCTCAAGAGGAAGAAATAAAGACAGAAATGAAGACTTCAGATGAGTCACGACAATGGAAGCACCAAGAGAACTTCCAAAGAAGGAGAAGTTCCAGTATGCAGCAGCTGGGATTACGTGCGCACCGTTTGTGTGTGTTATACGCCATTTGTGTTATTTGTGCGTTGAGTTCAGTTGAGTTTACCACAGTTGGGGATAGTTTAAGCTAAACAACTAACCGGGCAGGCACACTGAGATCTGTAACAGCACCTGGTATCTACGGATTCTCAGTGAAAAACTACCCCTGAGGGCGTCGATGGATAGACCCGGTCACAAACTATCTGTAACACCGCAATCAGGACCCAGGGGGGGCATCAGAAAGGGCAAGGCATGAATATTCAAAACATTTCTCAAAATCTGCCGAATAAAAAAGAAAAGGGAGAGGCTGTTTTTTGTGCAATACAGATGTCAACGCTCAGAGATTGTGTATTAATGGCCCAACTCTGTGTTGAGGCTCCCTCCCGAACAATGACATATTCTAATTATGTTCATTAGAGGATTAGGAAAAACAAAAACAAACTACAAAAGCGTTGGTGCGTACTGCCCAGAGCCTGTGATTCTGAGGGCACATATGATCTGATCTCACTGGATGGTACCTGCTAAATATATGACAATAACCAAAACAAAAAAGAGCAGGGATAGATTGATGTAGATAGATGTGCCGGAAGATGGATGGACAGGTTCTCACTGCAGGCCAAAGTGGCACAAATGTTCTGGTGGACAGTATGAACAGCAAAACTCGCATTGGAATCTGGTCTTTTAGGATTTAGATATGGGCCACTTTCATATGTGGTGAAACATTCACAGGTTTGCCTTTCTGCAATGCCACCTCAGTCTGTCACATCCCCATGTACGCGACTTAAACGTCATTCTTTGACATTTGTCCAAATTCTGCGCTGGTGGGAAGCCCCTCTGGTAGCACGAGGAACACAGCTGATGATCTAAGTAGTCAGAGGGGGGACAGTGGCAGTAGTACTCCACAGTAGTAACGTAGTTAAAAGCATCCCTTGACGTCCTTACATCCTTTTATTGGATCTATTTCAGTGAAGCCATTCCCATCACCGTCCCTTCACTCTGGTCTCAGACTCCGCATCCACACACACATACAGAAGCATCACAAATTGCTCCGCATAAAAGCCATGGTTGTCATCTTCAGTGGTCAGTAATGATATTTTTTCCGTTTCTTCAGATCTTTTCACCAGTTATGTCTGTTAAGTCTATTGAGTCTGATATTGGCCACATTTAAATTTGTCCAACAGCCCAAAGCAAAAGTCAAATCTGAGAAATAAATCTGAATTGAGCGCTAAGGATTGCAGAACGGAGCCTTAGATTGACAGACAGACATATGAAAAGACAGACAGACAGACAGACAGACAGACAGACAGACAGACAGACAGACAGACAGACAGACAGACAGACAGACAGACAGACAGACAGACAGACAGACAGACAGACAGACAGACAGACAGACAGACAGACAGACAGACAGACAGACAGACAGACAGACAGACAGACAGACAGACAGACAGACAGACAGACAGACAGACAGACAGACAGGCCCCCCCACCACACCCGGATCGGGAACCCCATGTCTCTGTATCGCGGCCCATCTCCACATTAGTATTCTGAGTGCGTTGAAACCCGGGCGCTGGTTTGGCTGCGAGGCCAGCAGGGGAACTGTGCACTCAGTATGAGAGGAAGGTCAGCAGAGGAGGATATCAGAGATGAGACAGAGTGGCGGCACCCTGCTGGCCAGTGACAGATTCGTGGTCGGGGCCCCCGCACTGAGGACCCTCCACCACGCTGCTGAGGGGCCCGGCGGGGCCAAGTGCCCAGGATGGCTCCTCTCTGCACATTAAAAGCCTGGTGTGTCATGGTACTCTTACTTCTCCTCTGTTGCTCAAAGAAGGCACACAGGTGGACTTCGAGGAGAGACCGGGTGAGTGTTAGGATTTAGGTCTCTGATGAGCGCCTGCCTATTTTAGGGAGAAAGAGAAGGCCCTAAGTGTTATGCGATTAAGTAGTCACAAATATGTTTTTATGTTTGTGCATTTTTATGTACAGATATTGTGTGTGTGTGTACATTCGTGTTTTATATATAGCTATTGTGTCCTTTTGTGTGTGTGTGTGTGTGTGTGTGTGTGTGTGTGTGTGTGTGTGTGTGTGTGTGTTTGTGTTTGTGTGTGTGTATTAAAAAAGGCCAACATGTGGTAAATCAAATACAATATAAGTTGATGTTTATTCTGCTCCCTTCATTCAGATTCATTGCTGAGGCCAACTATGGCCTTGACCAACCAACCACGGAAACCGAGATGATGTTACAATGAATGTATATATGAAAGAGAAAACAAGAAAAGGTTGATTCAATGGAATGCAGACTCAAAGGTAAATTTCATCACAACGCAAATCAAATAAACAAATGCTTAAACTGTTTTATCTGTTTATCCAAATTACCAACCATGGTTCTACAAATTGTCAGCATTATATCAAAGTTAAAGGTGCAGTTTGTAGGATTAAGTGGCATCTAGCAGAAGGGTTGATGCCAACCCTTTATACCCAATTATACAATGGAATATTATTGATAACATAATTTTGTTCTCTATTCTCTTCTACAGATATTACCAGATGATTTTTAGCTACCAACTAGTTGAATTGTTACGTAGTGCAACATTACGTTTCTCAAAATGATTAGCATCACGGATGTAGACCTAAGCACACCAATTTAGCACAAAGATTTTAATTAATCTTAATAAAGTTGTAATTCTACCATCAGTTAGAGCAGCTTCTGTAAGTGTACAGTATGTAATGTGTTGATTTATTTTGGATATAACATTGTGTAGATTTAATTTCACATATGCCTCTATATACTATGTGCTAACATAATATGAAGAAGTGATACTAAATAACAGCAGCTCTTCCAAAGACAAGTTGACTATGAATGAGAGTGGATGTGTATGCGTGTCGTATTCCCTGTTTCTCACAATTGACATGCAGGCATGTTCAAGTGCTCAAGTGTATAAAAAATGCGTGCTCACACCTCCGCTGATATTATACGCTTGCCTCTCTGGAGATAAGAGACGCAAGCGCAGAGACTCTGACCTTTGCCTGAATTCATTTTAATTAAACATAAAACAATCATGCTAATAGCGGCTAGGGCAATGTTGAGGATAACATGAAGGTGTACATTGAGACACACACACACACACACACACACACACACACATCAAACACAACAATGATGGGTGGATGTCTAAGGTTCAAAGAACACAATAGCACATCTTATGCAAGCCTCACAGATTAACACAATCTATGGAGTTTGCTTCTCAATGCAGAACCCTCAAATCTTGTGCATCACAATGCAAACCAGACTCTGTTGTTTAGCTTCCTTTTTCATTGAGCACTGCTGTTCAAAATGGAAAATGGATAGTGTCATGCTTAAGGTTGATGTCTCAAGTGTGTTTGTCCATAAAAATGCCAGCGACGTTAGAACCTCAATTATGATGAGTTGCTGTGCTATGATAGTGACCCTGGTTCCATCTAGTCATCAGTTGAATGTTACAGTGACCTGGAGTAGGTTACTAGGCCACTACTACAATAACTGATGAGCCCGACTTGAACAAGGAGGTGTTTCGTTGTAGTTAAATGAATAAATACGGAAAAAAAATAGTGTTGTTATTGTGTTTTGATTAGCATTTGATCATGTATTTTAAATGGTACATTATGTAAAACACTTTGGCTTCTTTTAAACTGCTGCGAAGAACCACTGAATATCTCATTGAATTAGTCACGGGACAAACCGACAATTTAACCTAGACTGATTAAGTGGAAAACTAGCTACAGAATATATTTGAAATGAGGCAATGTGTCTACGTATAGCCAAAACACAATTGCACTCAAACCTTCAAAGACACTCAACTACCTTGGAATGAAAGTAGCCTACAATGTCATTAAAATATGTTAATATGTATAATAACAATTTCATTCGGAGCACAGCACTGACTTGCGATTGACTGAAGCCAAACAGTTCAGAAATACATGTGGCCGGTAATAAAGCCTGACATAATTACACCATATCCAGCATTGATCGACATGTGCTGAAAATTTTATGACATACTTAATTATACTCTGTCTGTCTGCGCCCTCGCATCAAAGGGAAGGGGAAGGACGCTGGGGGATTAATCCACTGTATCTCTCCGTAATGGAGTCTTCTTAGCGCTTCACAGAGATACCAGATGCACACGCAGCCGCACAGCCGTGGGCGTCTTGCATTCACCGCGCATCTGAGACGATCCAAATTAACGTCCAAACCGCTTCTCGTCCGCCACCACAAACGGCGGGATTAAGGCCGCTGTGCATCTCAAAAAGAAATGTAACCCCTTTCGATCGCACTTCATAATAATAACCATAAAACGATGGCACTTCATCATATTAGCCTTAATGTGATTCATATCATATCGCTCGCCTGCGTTATGATGTCAAAACCCCCGCTTGGGGGGGGATTATGAACATGAAAACACAAAAAATATATATTCAATTACATGTTCAAGGGGGGGAGGGGGGATTGTGTATTAATCAATGAAAAATATAAAGCCATTGAAATGAAAGTTAAATACAACATACAAAGAAGAAAAAAAATAGCAACCTGAAAGGAAAATAATCATGCGTTTATTGACCGATCCCTTCTCGCATACATCACAGTTCTGAGGGCGCGTGGTGATACCGCGACTCGCTGCGTCTTTGCTGGGGCGAGATATTCTTAGATAAAAGGTGCCATGCATATTCAATACATTATCCTACATGTGATCTTAATTAACAGGGAGCGAGGAGGGGGGGGATTAAAAAGGCTGAGAGAAGGCTAGGGTAGGCGTTATGGCAAGAAGGCTTGTGTATCCAGGATTAGACGTCGTTTCATAATGAAAATAGGTTAAAGACAGTGAAGCGGGTTGAGGGAGGGTGTTATTTGCACCATGTACGATTATTGTAAATAGCCACGTATCTGAGGCAGTTACAGTCTCAAAAATATACATCACTATTAAACATGTATTTTAAACATGGTGGACACAAACTGTTCAGAGGGTTCTAAAGGGCATCGAATCATTATTCGGACTGCGATCGCGTTTTAACTTTAGTTTTCTGGTGTGGGTTTAGGGTGTCGTTTCTGCAGCAAAAAACTGCCTTCATGTGCAAATATGTGTTTATTTCCCACCTCCCACCAAAACACCTTCCACGTCTAAACGATCGTGGGGTGTAATGAAGTATCCAGGAGGCACCCTGAACTTCCCAGTGCACCCTGCTGTGCCGAGACTCCTAGGCAATAAAAAGGTGGATTCTGAAGAATCCCTCTATTTTCCTGTTTCCTCATCCCCCAGGCCCTCTTTAATGGCTGTAGAGTTGGGGCTCACAGAGACGATGTAAAGGAAACACAGTTCTCCGCGGGGGGAAGAGTGTATACCTGACAAACCAAGATTAAACACTTTGTTCCGCGGGAGGAGGAGAACCACCACCGACAACCCACCCCCTCCCTTGCTCTGCATCCCAAACCTCGGTTGTTTCCTATGCTTTGCGTTCATGCCAACACCGTGCTTGCCCCTTGTTTTAAAACTGATCTGCTTGCACCCGTAAAAAAGGGACACACAGGAATAGCACACAAACAAAACCAGTTGTTTTCTGGCTTCAGGGTTCAAATAGGTTACATCCCCCCCTCCCCCTCTCCCCTGGCAAGAGTGGTTTGACCCTCCTGGCTTGCTGACAAAGTGAGACACTTAAACGGCAAGTAGCTCGCTGTCATTGGCAGTAATGCCGATGACAGTGAAGCCGGCGGGGCTGGGTTAAAAGATTACAGTCGGGAGGGGGGGGAGATACGCTGGGTCAGGTCCAGCGACGAGACACACAACACACAGTCCACCTTGTGTGTGTCACGGCCTGGGCTGGCTACTGGATTTGTGCAATGTGTAGAAGTCCACGGCGCACCGATCCATACCGCCATCGAGTACATTTTCTGTGTTAATCTCCCCTTAATGCACTTTCAAGAAACACACGCGCACACACACACACACACACACACACACACACACACACACACACACGCGAACACACGAAGATGAAAAAGAAATCTTTCCACTAGTCCTTGCTACTCTTTCTTTGTCGGCAGATGAAAAACCCTCAGACTCCTAGAAGCTTCCAGAACATGACAAGCGCGAGCTCCCCCTGCTACAGCTCATCTGCCGCGAGCGCTCCTCTGTTCTCCGTGAGAGGGCGTGTGTGTGTGTGAGATTGTATGTGTGTCTATACGAGTGTGTGTGTGTGTGTGTGTGTGCGTGCGTGTCTGTGTACACAAGGGCCCGCACCGTGACAGGTAATGATTCACAACACACGGCAGCTTTTGACAAAGCAAAATGAGTGTCGACAACAGCCCAACATCGGCACGGCAGAGAGCTACCTGGAGAGAACCCCTCCCCCTTTCCCCCCCTATCCCCCCTTCCGCATAAACAGATCCATGCTGACCGAGGTGAAGCCAACTCGGCTGCCCCCCCCCCCCCCCCCCCCCCTTCGCCCCCACTGGGGAACAATGATACAGCCGCTCTGTACAACTGGTTTGTATTGTACTGTTCTATACTCAACCAACCACCACCGCCACCACCGCCACCACCGCCACCACCAGCGACCTCGGAGAGCCCCAGCAAAACAAGGTCTGGAGTGGGGCGGGTGGGGTAACCAACCATTTATCTATGTGAAGGCCCCCCAGGTGATACTAGCTGTTTTCTGAGTATCTCCTTCATGACTCCTGGGAGACGGGAGGTACGGTGTGGATGTGTTAGATAAGATAGACGCCATGGCTTGGCTGGTGTCATTATTCTACCCTTCTCTAACCTGCATTAGAGACGGTGAAGTGTTTTGTTTTTGTCATCTTTTAGTGCCATTGAATCAGCCACCATGTTGTTGTGGTGAAGCAGGTGGATTGGTCAAACGGTCCAACAAAAGGGAGTACTGGCTGCTCGCATGTCTTTTTGTTCCTGCTTGTTTAAACCAAGGTTGCCGAAGGTTGCCTTTGGCTTAAGAACGACATGATGGAATTTTTAGAGGCACAGCATCTTTATTTCTGGATTTTCTATTTCGGCTTCGCTTGATCCACACAATGTGCCCTGTCGGCCACGATGACCACAACCTTCCCCATGCTAAGCTGTGAAACATGCAGCTGTTACGCATAGCAGGCTTTTGCTAGGCACCATGGTTACTCTACATTTCACATAATTAGGAGCTGCAAAGCTGCAGACAAAAAAATACTTTTGAATGTTAGTGAGTGTTAGTGAATGAGTCACAACAAGGAGGAAGTTTGACGACTATGTCCACCCCAACATTTACAATTGATCAAGTGACACATGGCTGTGGTGAGGGTGTCAAAACAGTCAAAACACAGAACCAAATTAACTGCAGAGGAAGAATCAACTGAAAAAGCTGTGTGTTGTCACGATGAATTCGCCCGCAGTCAGGTTACTCCTCTACGAGTCATTTGTTACTACTACAGCTAGATGACAGAGACGCCATTTCAATCGCATGTACTATCCAGATATCGGAAACCATTCCTGGTTATTACAAAAGAGCACCCCTCTCCCATATTAATCACGACCACGTGTAAAATCTGTAAACAGACGTGAACCAACCGGGGAGTTGTAGGTCAAACGGAGTATCAGATTTCAGCAGCCTTAAGTTGCGTGTACCAGGGAATTATGGGTATTTTCAGAATGTGCCACTCAGCACAACTGCTGGCGTGCTGGCTGCCTTGTGATCGCGCCATATGGTTGGTGGTTGGGGGGGGTGCTGTTGTGACCCCATGCGACCTTGGCCAGGCTCCATGCTGCACGCAGTCCTGACGAAGCAAACATCGGGAAAATAAAGTGCTTCTCCATCATCGCCCCACGCTTTATGCTGTCATGTGGATGTTATTGATTCCTCTGAAATTGTTAAATAAACAATTTTAGCATCGATCGCCGAGGCATTTACCGATGGCAGAGACCTTGTTTTGTTGGCAACCTATTTCCTGTGTATGCTCTCCGCCTCTACAGTCCATCTGCTAGTGGCTTATGCGTTACTGATTAACGTTGTTTACGTTGAGGCTTGATAGGAATAAAATGGCAGTGGCAGTGGAAAGCCAACGGAGCAAACCCCAGCTGAAAAAGCCCCCCAAAAAATGTCTCTTCCCCTACGGTAGTTACAGCAGATTGCATGAACGGCACTTTGAGATTGTTCCACTGTCTTTTGACATTTACCGCAGCACTGTCGGGGCTGATAATAACAACCTGCCACCATCCTGTTCCTGCCATTATCGTCCGATATAGGACCGAAAATTGACACTAAGAGAATGCTAATATGCATGATAGGTGTCATTTATTCTGAAGGAGTTTGGTAACTTTACCAACACATCCCTGACACGCTTATGGGAATCAAAACCTCACATGGTGCCAGATAAGTCGGGTTGTGTCAGCTCTTTAGCTTCCAATTTTATTCGGATTTTGATTCCGACACGGTATTGACACTAATTGAAAAATGTCCTCAGAATACCGCACAGAAAGGAGCCATTCTTAGCACGGATTATACGGTAAATCATCTCTAATAATCTTGATGTATGACGACTATTACCCTTCATGATTTGGATGTCCTAATGGGAAATGGGATAAAATGAAATTATTAAATACGAGCCAATTTCAGAGACAATTAATTTGATCGCTAACTCAATCTCTATTAACTAAATCAGACGATTGTTGTTATTAGTAAGCAATCAGTCACTAGTATTCATTGTTTAAGATTACCAGCTATTAGTATATTATATAATCAAATGATGCAGTTAAATCCTTATTTTTAAACAAATCTCAAATAGCTCAATATATTTTGCACAACTGGTTGGGAGGTGGATTCTTGCCTTGCATGACAGTCAACTTATAATCGTGGATGAACGCTGTCTGCTCTTTTTAACAGACTTATTATCCCCAGACCTTTCGGCATAAGAAGTGAATAGATTACAATGACATCAAAGTTTGATGATGAGGTCTCATTTACAAAACATTTGAAGTTGCATATTTTAAATGTTAAAAGGTTCAAATACAGGGCCTTCCCTAAATAACTGCGGTGACATTTATGTCAATAGAACCCCAGTTAACCCCAGCTACTTAGAATTCATACTTTGACCAGCCATGTTTCTGTTAGGAGTCTCGGCTGACTCCAAGAGAGATTTGACCAAAGCTTGCTAGTCTTTTTCTTCCCTTTCTTTTTCTAACCACAGACCATGCCGTATAATAGCCTACAGGCACAAGATATACGCAGTGACAAGATAAGTTGGCGAGCCTGGAAGAGAAATGCTGTTGAGACAACAAACTTGAATGTTAGATAATACGAACAGGTGGATATAAATGGAATAACAGACATTTGTTTGAAGCACAGATGGTGTTTGATACACCGATGGCCATTAGCTACCCATACCATTGGATACTATTGGCAGATTCCATATGCTGACAGTGTGGGCTACATGAGGGCTAAAAGCTAACGAGATGTTGGAGGGGAAAAACAGCAACACTTCGCTGTGTACACCATTATAGCGTATGTCCAATCCACATATCCGAGTTAAGTGCATTCAATATTGTCTGTGTATAGCTCAGCTGGTCGAGCATGACATTAAAACTAGTTGGGTTAAGGCTTCAACTTAACTCAGGACGGTATGCGCTCAGAAAAAATTGTAAGACACTTTGGATAAAAGGATCCTTAAACCTAAATGGCAAAGGGTACATCACATAGATACTATTCAAAGTAACTCAACCGGTGTAATTTAGACACTTTGTTCAGAAAATTTGTTGTGTTGCACACACATTGTAGTGCGGACGTACCATCTCAACGTTGCATCATGTCCACCACGGTAAATACATTTACATTCAGGGCATAAGCAGAGGCCTATATTTCAACACGACCTACTTATATACAAGGCCTATAAGTACATTTGTAGGAAGAAAGAGAAACAACAATATATTGTTGCCGGTACAGTAAAGATATTCATAGAAACAAGTGCCAAGCACTTAAAATTGCTAGGTTAACCCATTCCCAATACAGTTCATTCTCTCTCAATAGTATACAACAAAGATAGCTAAGATAAGGACAAATACGCCTGTATGTCTTACCGCACAGGGAGTTCAGAGTGTATATATATATACATATTTACATTTAAATGTACATTAAGGGCGTTTAGCGGACGCTTTTAACCAAAGCGACCTACAATAAGTACATTTGTCAGAAAACAAGGATAGCTTGGATGAGGACAAATACGCCTGCATGTCTTACCATGCAGGCGATAGAGTTCAGAGTGTATATATATACATATTCATATTTACATTTACATTAAGGGCATTCAGCAGACGCTCATATCAAAAGCGATTTAGAATACGCTTTTTTTCAGAAGAAAGAGAAACAATATATCGCTGGCATACACGCATCCAGAAAAACAAGCGCTGTCTCTTACTCGGCTACCACCCACCTTTGACGACGAGGTTGAGATGCTTCGGCCGCAGGTTGCGCTCGCTCTGGATAGAGCAGGTGTACTGGCCATCGTCCGTCACGTCCACCTTCTGTATCTGCAGGCTGTACTCGTGTTTGTCCGCCACACTGGACACGATGGAGACACGCGGGTCCACCGACCACTTGTCGCTCCCCGCGAAGATGATGCTGGAGCGGTTCAGCCAGGCGCCTTTGGAGATGCCGTCCAACAGGTAGCACCTGAGGGAGACAAAGGAAGACAGGTGAGGGGGAGATCTTCACACGTACACGCATGGACTCTGAAACCCTCTCCCATCTGCCCCCCAGGAAACCTGGAACATTTCCTTTTTTTTTTTTCTCATATATTTATACATACCGTTTTGTTTTGCCTACCTTTGCACTATTGAAGACTATTTTGCACTATTTAGAATTTATTTATGGTAGACAGGGGCGTAGGAATGAGTTTAACATTGGGGGGGACACATATCGGAAACCTGACAGATCCGCTATAATTTTTAGGCTGGACAAATGCGCCTGTCTCCGATATTGGAGGGGACACGTCCCCTCCGTCCCCCCTGGTTCCTACGCCCTTGATGGTAGATATTACCTACTTTATTTCATTTTACCTAATTGTATACTTTTATACTTAATGCACCATCGGAGAGAGATAACCAAATTTTTATTCTTCTATTTGCCTTGTACATTTGTTGGAATTGACAATAAAGCTGACTTTGACTTTGATGAGAGGAGCTGGGTGCTCGAGGAGGTTGTTGGTGATGAGGATTTCAGTGGAAGGGCTTTTGAATGAATATCTGTTAGTGTTGTTACTGTTCGGACATTTTAGCAGACTGTTGGGTAAGAGTGCCTACAGACATGCTGCGGACATGGAGCTTTGAAATGTAACCTTTCGTCTGCGAGTGGAAGAGCCTAGAACACTTCACCGTCCTGATGATGATTCAGATCGAATGATGCACAGTACACAGAGTTTGAATCTGAAAATGTGTTGGCTAGTAATTTATGAATTCAACAAGGTTCATTTATGAAGTGCAGATATTTATTATAGCTGATGTTGAATGAAAGACACTTACAGTATTATATGAAAGTGTCAATTGTATTAAAAAATTGTTAAGATGTTTTGTTTTGACAAAAGGCTAAGATTATGGGACTGCAGAAGAAAGTATGTTCAGAAGAGCGTGGCAATTATTACAAAGTGCCTTTTTAATTAAAGGCAAAAATTAGAGTAAATAAAATACTATCAAATATTCTGAGATGAGTCTTTCAGTTATCCTATCTATTTTACTGCACACGGGTTATGACATTGTTAGCATCTAAATGCTTGGATGAGTTTTTTAATGTGCATTAACTCAATTATTATGATTTTTTTTTTTAAATCATAAGAACTCAATTAACAGATAAATGCATCCATTGATAAACAAACAAACAACACTATTCACACAGAGAAAATTAAAATAATCAAGAAGAGTGTTTTGCTGAGCGTTTATGTACAGTTATTCAGTTGTTTAGCGCTTAATATCTTTTCTAATCAAATTAAACATGCCGTCTTGGGCCTCAACTGAATCTATTAGGAACAATAACACAAAATATGGAACAAATCGAAAGAGAAGGAGGCGTAAGATACAGAAATGGCCCTAAACCCTCGATGTCTTTCCATGAAAATATGCCTGAAACCAACGTAACAAAATTAAATACGCAAATGTGTATTATTCTGCAAACATTTGATAATCAATCTGATTCACTGCCATAGAAGGGATTCCTTTGCAGCAGTTGAGTTCTCATTTAGTGCTGCTAATACAGCAGATCACTATTGTTAATGCATTGCTGTGACGAGCCGCGGGCACACACCATAGACTACAGCTGCTTTTACAAATAAGACAGGATAATTGTAGATTGAATTGCTTGAACATCCAAATCAATAACACATTATGTACTTGACTGAGCCCCAGATACATTGATCTAAGGACCAGTACAGTGTAAACAAAGACAGGGACCATCATTTTGATCAAAAGACCATTGTCTCTGTTCCTCCACCGACTCCACCCAAACAGACCAAAAACTACTTGCAAACTTGGACACACTTATCCCAGTGAACAGAGAAGAGGGGTTTAGGAATTAATTGAGTACGTTTCGTGGGGCACACAAGCAGCGTCGACGGAACAGTTCCGACGGGAAACCAAATAAAAGCCTGAATAAGACCATGTTTAGGCCTACATGGACCTCTCTTCACATACACATTCCTTTATTGCGACGCACCGTAAACAACGGCCGGGGCACGACAGTGGCTCAGCTCTATCTATTGACTTAAAGGTGATGAACGGGTTCTCTATACTGCATGCAAGCGTGCACCTCGCAATTACACCCTGATTAGCTGAAGCGAGAGGGAGCGAGAGAGTAGAGGCAGGTCTGTGCCGGTGTATGTGTGTGTGCCAGTGTTGTTTTTCCCTGCCTCCTGTAAACACAGATACATCTCCCCAACCTCCCACTGAGTCTCGCCCTGCGATGGGTGTGTGTGTGTGTGGGGAGAATCTCTCAAACAAGGCATTGATGTGCTCATGCTGAGCTCCCCATGGCGCGTATATATTGTTGCATAACAACACAACCCAACAAGCAAGCTCATCCCCATCGTGCCATGAATGAGAGGGACGGACCGCGTAGTTGGTGTTAAGATAGATGCGGTTCCATTCTTGACCGTTCTGACCTGAGGCATCTGGTAAACTATGTTGTGTTGTGTGCTATCTTGCCTGAAGGAAGGCAACCACACTGGGGAAATAATTACTGTGGACACAAGAGTTTCATAGTTGTAGTTCCAGAGGTATAAACAGACATCTAAGTATAGCGTGGTCTTTTTTTTATAGTGTAGTACAGTGACTTATTTCGTATTTTGGAATAGTATCTATTCAAGCAGTTTCTATGCTAAGGGCGTCTTTTACACAAAGCAACATCAGCAAAACCCAACACCAACGGTGGGCTGTGAGACAAACCCTGCTCCAAGAACCATTGAGGGTAGCAACACGCTTTACCGATTGGACTCCCCTCATCCCTCTCCATACGCTGCTTCTGGGAGCACACACCCCCACCCCTCTAACAGGTGTTACAATGGAACATGGAATCAAACGCTCGCTTGACACCGAGAAGTATTTTCTCGGACCCTCAGCCACGACCGCTGATCTCAAACGTCTACCTTGCCTCACTCGGCTGAACAAAATGGTGGCATTGAGACGTTGATGATCCCCTGGGTTTGGCGTACTTCAAGGCACCTGCAGTGGCCCGTCGGGCAGTGGCTATCTATCTGTCTAAAAACAAACGACTGCATGTGGCAGCACAGTAGCCGACAGCTTGATCGCTTTCACAGTTAAGACAACAGACTGGAAGTGCGCTCAAGGAAATGGAACGAGCGCTAGCCAAGCACACAGTTTCATTAAATACAGGCAGCGGATAGAGATGGCAACAGGGCTCAACCGCAATTGGTTGAGGCAGGCATGCACTCGGTTTATCAATGCTGCTTTAGGCAAGAGAGAAATATAATAGATTTGATGGAAAATGGAACAAAAAGGATGGTAAAGCTAGGAGTCAACTATAGGCTACCACTGCAGTCTAGAACCTTGCTGTAGACGGAGGAAATTGGCACATACATCACACTTTAGCATATACATATAGTCAGTGGTCAATCTGACAAGAGACAAGAGTTAGCAAGCAGGTATGTGGGCTGATGAACGTCAACAACAGCGGCAGCCAATGACGAGCATCTTTCACCCAGACAGCCACAACTCACAGTAATGACCGAGGAACACCGCACGACACACTCTCCTTCCCATATTGCCGTTCGTGACAATCTGTTTCAATTTCAATCTTTTCTTTGGTATCTTTCTTTGTTTAATATTTGCAATGAATCACAGTCTGAATTCGAGTTGAGGAACCGTCCTTGGTCTGCATGAGGACAGTGACATACAGTAGTCCTGGTGGGTTTCATTGAGTTACTACCCCGGTGGTACTGATAACAACAAACCACTGGTGAATAGTTAAGATATTGAAACTCAAGCAAATGCAATGGAGGTGGAGCTGAGGTTCCAGGTATAGGTGCCCAGTCCAGATGGAGGACCCGGTGGTTTGACCCACCTTAAGAACAGAGCTGCTGATACCGGCTCACAGGCAAGCTGGTTCTAATGCAAGTCACAATTAAGGTGCTGTATGCAATATTTATTTGTTAAAATAAGTGTTAATTAGCTCTATATTCCAACAGCCATCACTGATATAGAGTGTTTGGTCAGTCACATGGGTCTCCCAGTACCTCCACTCTGCAGTGAATAGAAAAAGAAGATCTCTGGTATCCTGTCCCCACTTCAGCCAATCAGGAGAGATATCACCATGAGGAGGTGGTCCTCGCTGTTTTCACGGACAGGCAGCAGGATGTCAGCATTGACTGACAATGGCGGAACAGGCAAAGCTACCGATTCCAGCGTTCCCAGCAATGGCTCACGCCAAACCAAACAAGGCAAGCAAACACAAAATGGGCTGAAGAACTGACAGTAGAGAAGGAAACTGCCAGGAAAAAGAAACAGGGGGTGAGCCAAAACAACGACATCGCCCACAGCCACTTTGAAGTGCTCAACGCGAATATTGATATATGAAAAGTCTAACAAAAACAGTGATGGATCTAAACTATGATTAAAATGTGATATTTGATCAATGTATACAATTAAATACCAGAAGAAATGTTCCACCATCGTCAAAGAAAGGCAGTTGCGGGCATAAGAACACAGTCTTGATTAAATATAGTGGTATGCTTGCTGTGGCAAATAATCATACATATTTTTCTGATTGATTAAGCAATCATGTTTCAGCACTGGCAGAACACTATTCCATTTTTCAAAGAATGGTTTGCCAGAAAGTTAAATTGCTACTTGGATCTGGAGAGCAATCAATTATTTTGTCTTTGTAATCATTTCTTTCTCTAAAATTAGAATGAAATTGACGTTATTAAACGTTTATTGCAACCTTTCGATTTGGCCCATTTTGTAAATGCTACTCCAACATCACCTTTTCGTTTAGTTTTTTTTACAAAACAATTTCATTGAGCTTTTACCGCAACCATACTCGCGGTTAACGCAAAAACCAAACAAAAAGTCGATCTGCGGTGATAACGACACACCACAAAGCCATCGCCATCAAGCCATTTTGTTCAACACCCTTTCTACTCAGCATCCTCTCCCCCCATGCCCCCCTCTTCAAAGGGGGCTTTCTCCAAGGCAAAACATCCCCAAAGGATGCCTCCCAAGGTGGGTTCTCTTCCTGTGATCAAGGCCCTCGGCTCCAGGGGCCCGACGGGGAAGCAGGCCTCCCGTGCTTTCGTACAAAGCCGCGTTAATTATCTCATCGACCCCAAAAGCATGCGTTGGGAGCGGGCACTCATTCCGATAATACACACCTAATGACGCCTTTGGTGTTTTCCCCGACCAAGAGACAAGTGATTGCAGAAAATCAACGCTTATTAGAAACCTTTATTTTTTTTACTTTGTTTTTGATTATTTATTCAGTTTATTAAACACACCTCTATTTTTATCGCTGCCATGATGGAAGACTTGGATGTTACTTACAATACGCACATGATTGCGATGGTTATTGGAACACCTTGCGTCAATTACCAACTTGAAACATGGCCTGTTGAAAAGACGTACGGTGGGTTGTTAAAATGAGCGGCAGATCGGTACTGTTTAGCCAATATAAGTGCTGTCGTCATATGAAAAAGTTAACACTCGGGGCGTCGCTCTAACCCAGATTCACTTTTCCTTCTGAAAATCATTCTCGTTTTTTTTTATCACAAACAACAGTTCACATTCACACATACCATCACCTTCTTCTTTCTTTTTTTTGTCCCGCAGAATTTGGCAGAAGAAATGAATAGACTTCTGGACGGGAAAACTTGATAGATTTGTTTCGATATAACACTTAGGGAACAGACACCAGGGACTTCTTGTAATGTGGGAATAGATTTAATTTTCTTTATGTGTGACTGTCTGATGCAACAGTTTTTAAAAGGTGCGATAGGAATTTTAATAAAAAGGTCACGATTATACTACTTATTATAGCTGAGGGTATGTACATTCATACATATTTCTTAATGTTTCATACTTGTTGCTCAGCTATTTAATTTACTTTCTTCTTTTGGCCTATTCAGTGGCGGGCAAAGTACTATAAATCTATACTCAAATAAAAGTACAATTACCATCCGAGAAACATGCTCAAGTTCAAGTAAAAAGGCTCCTGGTTAATAAATTAACTGATACTTTCCATTGTTATATTTTTTTAGGGTCTGTGGGCAAGGTCTGTGAGCATTTGAAGTAAAGCAGGCAGGCTAATCAAACCGATAAGGATAGCCTTTATCACTGAGATTTGTACAATCTCCCACTCTCTCTGACCTCCTTCTCTACCTCTCCTATCCACCTCTTTCTCCATTTCCCTATCCATCCCACCCAGAGTGGATCGATTCAATTACCTTGCTTAAAAAAAACTGAATTGACTCCCTAACTTCTTTGTCATTTCTCCTGCTTTTCTCTGTTGTGCTTCCGCTGCGAACAAAGGAAATCCAGTAGCAATAAATCAGATTACCATTCAACATACACAGTAGCAATATTAGGTTCCCATCTCTTCCATGGTTACATGTTGGCACCTGCAGTGAAGAGCTCCTTGCTTGAGCAGACGAGTTGCAACAAAGGTAGAAATAGCAAATGTAGCAAAGTAAAAAGTAGGTTACTGGCTCGGAAACATGCCAGAGTAAAGAGCAGAAGTACAGTTTAATAAATGCAACAGGAAAGAACATACTTTATTTACTCATGTGTGTTACTTGTCACACATTAGCACCAGATATTTTCTTTATTTATGAATTGAATAAGAACAGAAAAAAGAAGAGGGAAACTAACAAGGAAGACTTCTACCTTAGGTTGAGGCATTATATATCAGGATGCAGCACACGGTTGATTTGTGGAGTATTCAAGAGAATACTGAAGCAGAAAGACGCGTGAAGGCCCATGCATTATGTATAAAATATTATGTACACGGATGGCTACTGCAGAGAAAACCAAAACCCCTCTGGGAATGTACAGTAAATTGTGTCTGCAATATAGAGAAGAAGTGAGCCGCGTACTAAAGGACACATCCTCTATAGATTTGCTTTGGTAAGACTTGGAAGGCTTGTCATAATAATGCACCACTAAACGAAAGCTATCAGGGAGCTGGATGAGAAGGTAACTGAAGAAGATTTTGTAATTCTACTGCATTTCTTGCACCACCATAGTAGTGTTTTCTGAACCATCTCCCATTATCTTCTTACACTTCTTCCCTTAATCTGAGTTTAGTGATTGTTTATTTCAGTAAGCCTGTTCAGTTCTGTTACACTTTAAACAGCACACAACAGTAGCACTATTTTAGAGCGCCTCACCAATCAATTCTGTTATTTATTCACATTTTCATAACTGACATTGACCATAGCACTAGTATGTCAAATAGTACAACAATTGTCCTTAATATTCAACATGTGTGTTTTAAGGCTCAATGGAATGACTCATAGCATGTTCACCTTCCATAATACGTTACACTTTATTGTTGCTTTTCCGCTGGCATAACTCCCCCACCCACAGTAGCAGTAACACGGGCACAGATAACTTCACAGCATCGCAACGGAGCAAAATGGCAAGGAATGACAACCAAAGACCCAAAAAAAAGCAGCAGTGTCATCTTACGCCTCTATATATATTCACTGATATCCTTGCACTGTTCTTTGCCGCCATGATAAATGCTGTTTCTGTGACAGCATCCCTACCTATGTCTCCGTCCCTCCCCCGTTTTCTCTTTGAATCTCCCTCCTCCATCCCTGTCTCCTCTCTCCATCCCTCCCTCCCCCCTTTTCTCTCTTATTCTCCCTCCCCCCTCTCTCCTCATCGCTTTGTCTGAGTCCCACCCTTTTCCTCTGTTATTTCCAACCCCTCCCCTAAGTCTCTCTCCCCCCTCGCCCCTTACCTTTCTTGTTTTATCCCTCTCTCTCTCTCCTTTTATCCCTCTCTCTCTCTCCCCCTCTCTCGTTTTATCCGACTCACTCTCGTTTTATCTCTCTCTCTCTCCCTCTCTCTCTCCCTCTCTCTCCCCCTCTCTCGTTTTATCCGACTCTCTCATTTTTATCTCTCTCACTCTCATTTTTATCTCTCTCTCTCTCTCTCTCTCTCTTCTCTCTCTCTCTCTCTCCTCCACCCCCACTCTCCATCACCCTCCCTTCTCTCTTCCAATGTATCGGGCTGAGAGGAATTGAGGCTGTTTGTTTGTTTGTTTGTTTTTGTTTGGTGGCTCTGTTGGATGGAGGGGGTGGGGGGGGGGGGGGGGGGTAAAGAAATGAGAGTGACGAGGGACATAGCGGAGCCTGGGTGGGCCGCAGCACGGACGTACGCGCATTCTCTAATCCTCCCAGTAATCCTGGAGACTGGATGGTAGGCCTCATCTGAAGGGCCCCCAGTGGTAATCCACCACAGACACAGAGGCTGACACCATTAGAGAGCCTGGGAATGAAAAAAAGGAGGGAAAACCCCCAATGCCTGATCCTGACGCGCGCCAAACCCTACTGCCGGGTCTTTTTCTACCTCGTTGTCAAATGGACAGGTCCTTTTATGAAGTTGTCGCGGGCCTTTTTTAGAGGCGAGTGCGCACAAACACAAATGAATGGACATAAACGCAGACACAGACACACATATGGACACTCCTACACGACACGGACACACCTACACATGTGCGGACACGCTCACACTCACCACACACACACACACACACACACACACACACACACACACACACACACACACACACACACACACACACACACACACACACACACAGTAGAGGAATGGTTTTGAAGGCATGCGATGGCTGGTAGGGCTCCGTGATTTGCTTGGAAGTTGTTTTGCCGTTGTGTGAACCTGAGATCCGGTCCTGACCCCCTGCTGTTGGGAACTTGTAAAGACGAAGCGGTAACAATGCGTTAAACTCTGGATTATAACGCGTTCCCCTTCTTTCCTGCGCCTCCTGTTTGTCAGCCATAAAGGTGCACAAATCCACCAGGTTGCTTTTGTACGGAAAATGTACGCACGAGTATACAACCAGCATGCTCGCTAAATACACGCAGGCAGGCCCAGGTAAGATCCGTCAAACCCGTATACACGGCCAGTAATCTAGGGATTATTTCCCTTCGCCCATTCGTTTCCTGAATGCAAACCAGTGGAATGAAAAGCAGTTGCACTATTATATGATATAGTATGATATGCACAGGGCTGGATACATGAGCCGTTGACTCTGGTTGTTTCAGAGGTGCGTGTTTAAATCCTGAGGGGATAAAGGTGCCTTTTGTTAGAGGATAATGGTGTACTCTATTTTCAACTCAGTCACTTACTCCCTGTGTGTATGTGCTTGCGCGTGTGCGTGCGTGCGTGTGTGTGTATGTGTTTGTGTGTGTGTGTGTGTGTGTGTGTGTGTGTAGGAATACTTAGGTGTGAGGCCGCTGAAAGCATCTGGATCATTGTGTGAAATTGTGTTATTACGTTATGTACTGTATGCACTGTATGTGTGTGTGGGTACATTATGTACGTGTACGTGAGACGTTTTGTAACAAAGAATATAACAAAAGGGAAAGGAACCGCATCTAACAGGGGTACAATTCCCGGTCGGCATTCTCCTTGGGTAGCTTCTGCACATCTCTAGGAGTGGGTGGGGGCTTGGGGTGGGTGGGGGGAGGTACCCAGGGAACAGCTGTTCAAGGTCTCCTGCCCGGGCCTTGGCAGCAGCATTAACCTCACACACACACGTCCTGACACACATCCGCTGCTGTGGAAGGAAACAAGATCACCCGGAGGAAGCACTCTATGTGTGTGTTAAGTGTATGTGTGTGTGTGTGTGTGTTGTCAAAGTGTGCATTGCGTGTGTGTGTGTGTGTGTGTGTGTCAGTGTGTGTGTGTGTGTGGTCAAAGTAAGCATTGTGTGTGTGTGTGTGTGTGTGTGTGTGTGTGTGTGTGTGTGTGTGTGTGTGGCTGTGCGTATTTGTATGCCTGTGTGTCTACATATGGTTGTGTGCATTTAGTGTTTGTGTGTGTGTGTGTGTGTGTGTGTGTGTGTGTGTGTGTGTGTGTGTGTGTGTGTGTGTGTGTGTGTGTGTGTGTGTGTGTGTGCGCCTTTGTGTGCCTGTATGTCAGCATGTGGTTGTAGGCATTGTGTGCATTGTGTGTGATTGTGTGTGTGTGTGTGTGTGAATGTGTGTGTTTGTGCGTGTGTTTGTGCATGTGGTTTTGTGCATTATGTTTGTGCCTGTTTGTGTGTGCCTGTGTGTCTGCATATGGTTATTCGCATTATGTGTGTGTATGTATGTATGTATGTATGTATGTATGTATGTATGTATGTATGTATGTATGTATGTATGTATGTATGTATGTATGTATGTATGTGTGTGTGAATGTGTGTGTGTGTGTGTGTATATGTTTGTGTGTGTGTGTGTGTGTGTGTGTGTGTGTGTGTGTGTGTGTGTGTGTGTGTGTGTGCTTGAACAAGAGCAAACACTGCCTAGGGATCGGTCCCCATGTTTCACCCATAAAAACAAAACAGTTCACATCTCAGTCTCGCTATATCTCGATAAAAATAAAAAGAGTGTGTTCAGAACGAAACCCAATTTCACTCTAAAGAACTGAATCCTAAACGCACCAGGTCTATCAAAGCATCTCCATCTCGGCTATGATGTAAACATCCCCATCCCAACACACACAGACAGACTATCAGAACCGATACTCTCCGGATCTGCTTTCGCTGGAAACCACCGGCTCCCCCGAGAAGCCTTCTCCTAATCGTCATACACAGTTGAACCACTGCATCTCTTTCACCGCGCGGGACACACACACACACACACACACACACACACACACAGGGAAACAAAACGGGTGCAGCTCAGTCTCTAGCCGCTACATAGCCATTCCTGTGTTTATTAGACCATGGGATTCAGCACGCACATATCTACCCGAGAGAACCGGAGGGAGGGAGATGGAGGCGGGGGGGAGGGGAAGGGAGCTGGATGGTAGGGGGTGGGAGATGGATGGGAGGGGGTGGGAAAGAGAGAGATGCAGCGATAGAGAGAGAGAGAGAGAGAGAGAGAGAGAGAGAGAGAGAGAGAGGGGGGGGGATGGAAAGCGAGAGAGTCTGATGGAGAGGGCGATAGAGTGAGAGACGGAGGGATATGCAGCGGTAGGGACTAAGAGAGAGTGAGCTGGAGAGGGAGGGAGTGAGGGATACTGAGAGAGCGGGGGAGAGGACAAGAGAGAGGGGGAGGGACTCAGAGTGAGGGCGATGGAGAGAGGGGGGGGGGGGGGGGGCCTTAGCGATGCATGTGTGTGAGAAAGAGAGCGAGAGAGCCAGAGAGCGAACGAGAGGGCGAGCGAGCGAAAGGGAGAGCGCGGGCGAGCGAGCGAGCGAGAGAGAGAGCACCGTGTGCGCGCGAGCACACGTGACACCGGCGTTACGCAATAGATGTGAAAAAATAAAAAGAAGCTGAATATAAAAGTGGGCGAGGAAAAAAAGAGACAACAACACACAAACACCCACGCACACACGCGCACACAGCGGCGAGAGGGAATAATGCATACGACGCGATAATTGCGTTTTCGTGCCATAGCGTGGCGGCGGGAACTCTAAGGACCGGACGGAGGCGGCGTTGGGGGGTGTTGGGGGTGGGGTGGGGGGGGGGGTGATTGCTGGGTGGGTGGCCGAAAGGTCTGATGGAGCCCAGGGCGTTGTTACGCAGCGGGGCCTTGGGAGCCTATTAATTATGCCTCATTTGAGTTCAAATATGCCATAATGTGTGCACAGACAAAGACACCGGCAGATTACTTATCACGCGATTGCCCTCTCCCTTTCTTGATGTGTGCGGCTGTCATTCAAGAGAACACACACCGCACACACACACACACACACACACACACACACACACACACACACACACACACACACACACACACACACACACACACACACACACACACACACACACACACACACACACACACAGGAAGGTCGATAGTATAGTTTGGGAACCGGAGTGTGAAACGTGCATGCGTAGAAACTAGAAATCCGCTTCTGCAGGCAAGGGAATCTTTGTGATGTATGTCAAAGACACGCACACACACACGCACACATATGCACACGCACACACACACACACACACACACACACACACACACACACCATCATATCACTCGCATTTCTGTTTCTGCCGGCCCCATCAGCGTGCCGAGCGACCTCATATTAACATCTGCTTTGCAACACTTATCCCAGGTAGCGGAGTCACCGTGCGACCGCCTCGGTGGGGAGAGGCTGGCCAGGATTACCCAGCACACCGCAGACATATGCCTCCCACCGCCATCTGTCCTCGGCTCTCCTTTTCATTCTCCTCTGCTCTCTTATTCTTCTCTCCATCCATCTCTCCATCCACCTCTCTCCAATGTTTCTATGGGCCCCCTTGCTCCTCCTTCGATATATCTCTCTCTGTTCTTCTTTATCTCACTCCCTCTTTCTGCTCCCTCCACCTCTCCTCTCTCTCCTTCTCTATATATACCACACGGCACACATATCTGCCACGATCAATCTTTCTTGCTACAAATCTCTTAGAGGCTCTCACTTTTTTCGTCTATATGCTTTTATAATCTCTTTCCCTTTGGCACTTTCAAAAGTCTACTTCTCATCCTCTCTCTCTCTTCGTCTATCTCCCTCTCTTGCAATCACTCTCTCCCTTACCCTCTCTCCCTCCCTCTCACTTTCTCTTTCTCTGCTTCAATCTCTCCATCACTTACTCTATCCGAACCGCTTAAAGCTCTCGTACACTTTCCTCTGCACTTGCGAAAACGTGCACAACATACAGCGGCTGCAATAGAGATATGTCCAAACATTTAACATAGATAAAAATGTAATAAAACAAACAAGGGTTAACTAATCAAGCTGATGCTATCGCAATGCTTTTTCTGCTAGAAATGGCACCCGCCTCAGTCTATGTGTTTGTGTGTTTGTGTTTGTCACTTAATTTGTGTGCGTGTCTGTGTGTGTACTCCAAAACACATTCTGCTCTATGAGACTAGTTGAGTATTTCTAGCCAAACTCTTTCCTCCTATCCTCATCCCACCAGACCACCCTTCATCCACTACCCAAGTGACAGGGCAAGCCTGGCGGAACTCCAGAGAACCGGGGAGGCAGGAGGCAGAGAGAGAGAGAGAGAGAAAGGATGAGAGAGAGGTGGAGGGAGAGAGAGAGAGAGAGAGAGAGAGAGAGAGAGAGAGAGAGAGAGAGAGAGAGAGAGAGAGAGAGAGAGAGAGAGAGAGAGAGAGAGAGAGAGAGAGAGAGAGAGAGGTTAGAGCCGGACATGAGCTGGAGGTACTGCCAGCCTGTTAGCCGGGAGTGTGTGACGTGTTTGTGTATGTGTGTTGGTGTGTGTGGGTGTGTGTGTGTGTGGGGGGGGCGGGGGTGGGTGTGTGTTTGTGTGGATGTGTGTGTGTGTGTGTGTGTGTGTGTGTGTGTGTGTGTGTGGGTGTGTGTGGGTGCGTGTGAGGGTTTGTGTGGGTGTGGGTGTGCGTTTTTACAAATCAGTTCACCGTGATGAAACGCCTGGACAAATCCAAAGCAAAATATATTTCTGTAGTGTCCAGGGAGCGTGACAAGGATCAACATTGGGGGGTTGGGGGTGGTAGGGAAGGAGGTGGGGGTTCGGGGGGCGGGCCAACATTTAGACTCCCTCCTTGAGAGTCATCATGTTATGGTCGTCGACTGCTGGGGCGCTTCAAATGTCACCCTTATCATCGACAAAGAAGAGGAGGGGAAACACGCGGGTACTCGGTGTCATCGTTGACACACCGCTTCCCGTAAGGAGCGCAGATAAAACACAACACACGCACACGCACACGCACACACACACACACACACACTCACACACGGGCTCATCATACCCGCTGATGTCAGGCGGCCCGTGCACTACACCGTAAATACCATGCCCGTGCACTTCCTCCGTCAGGGGGGACAGAGGCAGTAAAAAGGAAGTAGTCGTTTGCGTTCGCACGAGCCAGGGGAGAGAGGGTGGGGGCACCGGGGGGTTTTGATGTGCTCTGTCCATGGACACAAATGGCCAATCCTTCATTGTCAGAGGAGTCTCGTATCCCTGCGCAGTCCGATATGTGTGACCGCATTCATCATACTGACAAAAGGGAAATAAGCAATTGCCAGTGCACTTAACTTAGCTTCAGTCATCAGCAAATATTGGAATAAATGCGCTGGGGAGGAACCGCCCCCACCGACAGGCACAGATATAGCTCGGC
>NC_136940.1:6406652-6539152 GCF_949987615.1 Pollachius pollachius
TTAAATGTACCACTCACCAGTGAGGGACGGTATGGGAGGTGTGAATGAATCAGATCTATGGGGGGAATTGTGACACGCTGTTTTAAACGGTGGAACCCAATTCACTGCACTTAATATGAGATTTTCAGTAGGGTTCATTTTTCTGTATATTCGAGACGTCAGGGTCTGAGAAAGCCATTTGAATCTCAAATCAGCTGGAAAAAAAACAGCGAATCAGCATGAAAACGATATTTTTTCGGGATTAATTTGAATAATAATGTGCAGGGGGCATCGGTTGTTGTCGATGAACTCAAGCGTGTATTGGCCTCCTTTTTGAGACAAGCCTATGTCTTGTTGTACTTTCTTCCTTTTTCAGAAAATAGACTTTTGCTATATCTCATCCCAATTTCACACACACAATGACACGCATTCAGCATTTTGGACATCCATTATAAAAACGATCCCGTGAAGTAGAAAATAAGGTTGAGCTCATCCTACGAGGAGAGCACTGACCTGCACAATTCCGAAAACGTGCTCCTTCCTTACACACAGTTTCATACAGTAAACATTACAAAGTTCCAGCAACACTAGCACTAAGCATAGTCCATTGAAATGACTATTCGTGAATACATGTGGCATGCCAAGAAATGCAATTCAATGTCCATCCGTGAATTTAAGATAAGGTAATTTAAGAAGAAATAAGGAGTTTGACATCTTGTTCAAGGAGGGCGATAAGAAACTTGGGTTGGGAGTCAAACACCCTAGCATGCCTCGTTCTCCCCACTGTAAAGCAGGAAACTTCTTCACATTAATCAAAACCCCAACCACTCATCAACAATGTGCACCATTGCAAACTACCACTAACACATCCTCTAATTCAATTACCTTCCAGCCATGTCGATAACCATTCTTCTCTTTAATTCAATTGCTAAAGTAAAGTACAATCCAAAACCCCGGTCAGGATCAGGAGGGGGTGGGGGGGATGGGTGGGTAGTCGTTTTGACTTGTTGAGCAATTACAGTTCATCATGGATGCATTAGTCTTAGCGTTGGCACCGCTCCAAAAAAAGCACCATATTGCTTTTTATGTTTGGCATACAAGCCATTGCTGAACTGTCTACAGCCGAGCCCCTCCCACCTGTGCCCAGGCAGCCCGGCTGGGGTGGTGCGGTGGACAGAGCAGAGGAAGGATCCCATGTTGACGTACTGCACGGGTTCATTAAGCCTATGGAAATTGCCAGAGCATCTGGGAGATCTGGCTGGGTACCGGCAAGCCCAAGACAATAACGGTGAGCCATAAAACGCCCAGCAGAGAGAATCCATCTCCTTTCCAATCGCTAGCTAGCGCCCTATTCTGCCTGCTCATTACCCGAGGTTTCCGGCATTGATTTAAATAAGGCTCTAGTGAATTAACTAAATAAATAAAGAACACCACAACACAACACAGTTATTTTCGCACCCTGCGGAAAACACACAATGGAAACAACAACACCTCCTTGATCTTCAAGCAATCTCGTTTAGACAAGGGGGCCGAACAGGTTAGCAGTTGTTAGGGTGTTTTAATCAAACCCCACTGTCCGTAGCGTACTCCTAGGCATCCTTGATCAAGATGCCAAGCCCCTACCTCCTTAATGAACTGTTTACAACATTCACTGTAAGCTGCTTTGGAGAAAGCTCTCTCGCTAAATGACTAAATAGTAATGGGTAGGCCTAAATAAAATAAACCGGACCAACATAGTAAGCAAGGGTAAGGCTGAATACAAATTTGAGCTAACAAAAACACTAAGTAGATTGTGGCTGAGATGGCTTTCACTTTTTCTGATAAACAGGACTGAGGTCATAATGCATTAGCCTTCACATTCACTTTATTAAGTCTGCAACCCAAAAGAGGCTTCACTTGCTCAGTTTTGCCCACACTGTGTAATTGCAGCTAGGGGTTAAAATGGCTGATAAGAAGTTAGGAGTTAAGCTCCTGAATTGAAGTGTAAGGAATTGCAGCCCTGTAAATAAAGACGTATAGGGCTGTAGCCTGTGCCAATGTGTGAGTTCCCTCCTTATCAGTTTATGAAACATGCAATTAGTTGAGCTTGGCCGGGGGGTTCACTGAATAAGGCTATTAAATAGAACACAGAGTTAAATAGAAAAGCACCCGAGGGCAACTTAAATGGGTTTTCCATTGACATTCAGTTCACTTGATGGAGAAAGCCTTCGTCCCTGCTTTTTAAATCAGACCCTAGCCCACCTTGAGATGGAGAAGATGCATTTACATGACAAGTAGCCATTATCATACCCAGTGTAAAAATGCATCCCCAGCAGCAAACCTGAGGTTTTGTTCCGCTATTATGTAAAGATGAACATCGCCTGCGTCCCTGGTCAATGTCCTTGGGAGAGGAACATCCAAGAGAAGCGACACACTAGAGTTGTTCCAGATAAACACTCAAGGAGATAAACAAACGGTGGAAAGGCTACAGCTAGAGCACCAGTTAAACACAAACTATTTTTAAACTGCAGCCACAGAGGTGATGAAAGAAACTACCCTGCTATCCTCTCTTCCAAGGCCCGACTTTGTAAATTGGCCAAGTCGTCCACAAACACATACCGTGTGTGACAGTGTGTGTGTGTGTGTGTGTGTGTGTGTGTGTGTGTGTGTGTGTGCGTTTTTGTGAGTGTGGTGTTTGCGTAAATGCGCGCAGGCTTGGGTGTGTGTGTGCAGGCTTGTGTGTGCGTGTTTTGGATGCATTTGAATATTGACGATGTTGATGAAGTGGAGATCATATATATATGATAACAAATAACAAACCGGCAGGGATTTTATCTCCCCTCTTACCAGCTTAACTCTTTAAAAAAAATGACAGGCGGGCGAAAATTGATCTGCAGCCGAGCGAGTCCTTTTACCATAATCCTTGGATCCCCCAAAGTCATCGCCCCAAAGACTCTTTTCACCAAGGGCAAATCGGTTGATAAGATGATGTGAAGACAAGACAGGTTAACCCTCTCAATGTATTCTCGTACATTAGTTTGTCTCTTGGCGTACAGCAGGTGAAAACCATTTCATTCACCGACGCATTTTTTGATCCTTGAGAATCAAGACACAGGTTGCGATGGATTTGTACAATACACAGTGGATCCCTTTGTATTAAGGTGGACCTGGCCTTAACGATACTAGTGAGACTTCCCACTGATTCACCGCTCTCGATCATTTGTGTGAATGTACTTCACCCATGGGGAGTGTTTGAGTGTGTACCGCAGGCCCCCTTTCAGCGCTCGAAAAACACTCGAGAGGAAGTAAGCCATCACAGACCACATCCGACGGCGACGCCCGACACTGCAATTGTGGTGATCAGAAAATGGTCGAGAGGAAGTGAGCGATTACAGACCACCACCAGCCTCCCATTCATCCCAGTGTCTCTGTTGGAAAAGCGCCAACACTGGACTCATTGTATGACAATGAGGCCACTATTACCATGTTTTGGGTGATTCGAGGATTTTACTCAACACAAAAAAAACTCCCCGGCTCCCAACCAAAGAAAACGTACAATCGATCCATTCTGAGCACGCTACACACACAGCATAAAAAAAAACAACTCCTTTTGATCACGGCGCCACAGTTTCGAACGGCAGACATCGAAGTGACACTCATCATTATTCTCTCACTTCAAAGACCCCCAGCCTGACGACGGCCACAGGGTCCGAGACAATGGCCGGTTCTGTGTTTGACATTTGATATGAGTGATGGGGCAGAGGCAAAGGAGTCCTGCACTGTCTCGTGCCCGGTCTCCGGCGGCTTGTCACTCCTCGCCACCGCCGTCAAGGCGTGGTAGCCAGTGACCTTGACGAGAAGATAGGACGGCCGCTTCTACCCAGAAGGCGAGAGATCCTGATAACCATGTCATCCATCATGGTGCCGCCGAACCAAAAACGTGGAGAATGAACCTTGGATGGAGAATCTCCACGCGCACATGCACACAGGGACACACGCACACACAGACAGGCCGACATGCTCCTGCCCTCACACGCACACACACACACACGCACACGCACACACACACACACACACACGCTCTCTACCCGTTCCCTTTCTCTAACCCTCATACTAAAATTCTCCCACACATAAACACACACACACACACCACACACACTCAGACGCAAACACCCTCTCTCTTCTTTTCTCTTGCTCTTTCTCTCTCTCGTACACAACACCCGCTCCTTCAAAGGCAGACAAACACTCACACAGAAGCACACACACGAAGCAGAACAGCCTTTTCCCCAGTAAAGGAAATGGCAGAATGTTCATTTTTGTCAGCGATTAATGATGTATGGAGCTCAATAGTGTTGCTGTAGAATTGGCTGTCAGTCAATTTGATGTTCCCACTTTTGCTCTCACACACACACACACACACACACAGGAAAATAAACACACCGACTTCGCTTACACAAAAACACACGCACAAACACACACTCCGATAAACACAGACAAAATGCACAACACACACTCACACACTGCACCGTGCATGTGTGTTTACAGTATAGCTCCTTTTCACAGAGCTCTTTGGTCAGGAGCCCTGAAAGATTGTGAGGAGCTTAAGCGTATCACCCCTGGTCAGAGAGGACCTCAATTCCCGTCGGTACACACCAAGAAGAGGGAGCCAGGATCCTCCTCTTCCTCCTTCTCCCGGCAAACATGGCTCTTTCATGGCCGCCAGCTAACAGACAAAGTTATTACCAGCTACATGTTCTCCTGCTCCAGGCCCCACCAAGGTCTGTTCCCCCTGGACTCTCTCTCTCTCTCCTCTCTCTCTCTCTCTCTCTCTCTCTCTCTCTCTCTCTCTCTCTCTCTCTCTCCTCTCTCTCTCTCTCTCTCTCTCTCTCCTCTCTCTCTCTCTCTCTCTCTCTCTCATCTCTCTCTCTCTCTCTCTCTCTGGTAGAGGCACGATGTGCTTCTGGTGTTAGGTATGATGGGTAAACATGGCCAGCCCCCCCCCACCCCCTGCTGAATCTCTCCTTGTATTTATTTTTTTGCCTGGCCCGAGGGTGTGAGAATCTCATACTGGTGATTCACGGTTCCAGCAGGGAAAACGAGAGTCTCGAGGATAGAAGACAGAGAAAGTGATTTGATTCAGTAAATATGGATGACGGGTTGATGTGGGTTGAGGGTATGGAGGTTGACCACCATATCACGCCCTTTCCCCAATGTTGTACTTTACGGTGCTCAAAGTGACCGATTTGAACACTGACACATTTGGAAAAGGTTGAATCATGCCCGTGAATCCAAATGCGTTTCTGTGCTAACGAAATTCACGCCAATCCCAGCCCCCTTGTCTCGCCTCTCTCTGCGAGCCCGGCTTCTATCCTATCCCATAATAATGTATTATATCTCCCTCCGGGAAGATTATCTTAAAGCATTTCCCACATTGGACGCTTCCTGCTGTAGAGCAGAGGGCATAAAATGAACAAAAGCTGAGGAAAATATAACTGGAATCTCATTTGAGTGATAGACTGTGGTGTCTTTTGTGGGCCCGGAGAATTGGTACAATACCTTAAAGATAACAGAAACATTACAGAGAATGGCTTCATTATTTCGGACTCTGAATGAAATAAGCTTTTATTAGCTGATGCCAACGCAGTTAAGGCCCATGAAAGAGTAATGAGCAGGGGATGTGCGTAAATGAGAGACATTTTCTCCCATGATGAACAGACATTACCATTATATGCTCCGTTCTGTGCCAGGTCCCTACTTTTCTTTTTTTTTGTTGGCTGCTGAACAGAATATCCAAATGTCTGTGGTACATTGTCTACATTACAATGTATCTGGCTTCAAATGCCAAACGGGGCAGGGAACAGGCGTGCACTGATGACGCATATAGACGTTCATGGTAAATGGTTTGACTTGTCTGAGAGGGTGGGGGGTAACTATGTCAGAAGTCACCACAATTGACGCAAATGTTGGGGATAATGACAGCATTCATGGGGACACGCCACCCAGATAAGGAAGAGAAACAAAATCGTCAATGTTGGTGCTATGCTTTCTTGGCAATTCCGATGTTCGTTGTGTCGGAAAGACAGAAAGGCGGCTCAATGGGTCAAACGGCTAGCACGCTAACCATGTAGGAAAACCGCTTTGACCCGGCATCCCATCGGAGGTCCTATGATGCATTTCATTCCCGCTCTTCTCCAACCCGCTTTCCTTTCTCTCCACACTGTCCTGTCCATTAGGCCCAAAAAACAATAAATACATAAACCAAAAAAAGTACCTCAAACCCCCAACCAAACACGGCAAGCAACTGTAAAGAAAGAACATGGAAGTCAAAGCTAAATGGCGCATAGTTGAATCTCCGTTTCCAAAATCGGTTACATGTGGGCTCTCCACCTTGCCACCTTGGATTTCGCCAATGTGGGATGGCCTCACAGATGCTGAGACTGATCCACAGTGTTAGCTGACACTTAACCCTATTCCTGCTCATTACCACAAGCCCAAGCCACTCCGGACCTGCCACCAACATCATGAAGACATTCTACCATACGTGTTGAGAGACGGTCGGCTTGTTTCCGGTGAGTTGCATCTGGATCAACTGTTTCCTCTTGTTCTGTGCCGAAGGGCCTTCCTGTCACCATCATAATATACTTGTGCAAGTTCACAAAGCTGTATTCTATCAGGGACTTCCCTATGGAGCCGGCCATGTAAGATGAACCTTGTTATTATCGCCCTCTCTCTCCCACTCCCTCTCTCTCTCTCTCTCTCTCACTAGCTCTCTCACTAGCTCTCTCACTAGCTCTCTCACTAGCTCTCTCACGAGCTCTCTCTCTAGCTCTCTCCCTCTCTTCGAGGAAACAATGAGCATTATTCACCCTAATGGGGCAACAGTTTAAGAGGCCCTTAAGGCAAACTGGTATTTAAAACAATATGGTGATGAATGAATGAAAACAAAGCTTTAGAATGATCACAGGGTACGGTTGGGCGATAAAACTATAACAAAAATGACTGCATTATAAATATCCTGGATATAAATATAGGTTCAATTTGATAAGGTTTGAGATCGTCATTTTCCGTGGTTTGCGTAAGCATAGATCATGGACTGAATGCATTTTCTGTTTTGCCAAAGTTTACCCCAGCTACCACCTCTGGGTTAGGGAGAAAAGTGTAACTGTCCCTTTCTTGAGTGTGTAAATGGATATGTACAACTGCAGGGCCTACCCACTGTTACTAGTGCACAGTGTGTGTATTATATATAATGTTGTATATACATACCCATATATATATATATATATAAGCACATTTGTTTTGTGTCGATTGTCTACTCTAGTGGAAACTGTCAGTGTGTTATTATTATGTTTTGTTGATCTGCCAAAACTTCTCAATTCTCATTCTGAGACTTGGGAATGAAAGAATATTATTTGCTACAAAATGCATGTCATGTAGTCATCAACTTATTAATATTTTACGTAAGTAAATGGGATAGCCTAATATTTTTTGAATATAAATGTAAGAAGAAAAGAATATTGGCCTTGTTGTGTCTGAACGGAAACGAAAATTGTGGTACTCACTTTAAACACCATTTTTCATTCTAATTTCATATCCATTTCACTTATGACCAAAAAATCCCTTTAACTTGACATATAAACTAAAATATATATATAAATATATATATATTCACAGATATATATTATCTCGGTCTGGTTTAAAGGGTATTTTAAGGCTGGATGTGTGTGATAATTATCAACTGCAACATATATTTAATGATATAAAAATTCTGGCCATGTCCCCAGCTCTACATAAAAACCCTATCCGGCTAATTGCTTAAAATAATAAGTCAGTTATTATAGGCCAAGTGTGATTGACATCACACTTGGCGGGTAGCTGGCTGAGGACCCAGGGTAGTGCAGCGTCGAGTGTTGAGTTGTTTGGATGAGTGGTTCTCGAGGAAGCAGGGATATCAGGAGGCCAAGCGAGGGGGCCGCTCAGAACACACAGGTTTCTAACATTTTGAACGGGCGCTGCAGTAGTTATGCAAAATTCCTCATCTAATTGCTGTCAACAATTTTCTTACTTGAAGCACTAATTTATGCTGTTTAAGGTGCCTTTCATGTAACTGCCAATACAAGGTAGCCACATTTTAACACACACACACACACAAACAACCAAACACACACACACACACACAGGCTGACACACGCACACAAGTACACACTCACGCGCGCCTCTGAGCGTTTTATTTCTTCAAACAAGAAGTCATCTGAACGGAGCATATTCATTCATTCAAGCTGCCAACCAGATGACGTTTGCATTCAAATTCTTGCTAACAGCATTTCTTAACAAACTTAGAAGTGGGCTTACATGGCCTTGAATGGAAAACATTCTCAGACGAATGTGTATGTGTGAGAGGATTTACATTTAAAAAACACATAATGCGCTCCCTTAAATCTTGTGCCTCTCCTTTAGCCTCTTGCTGTCATTCTTATACTTGGCAGGAAAAACACCAGAGAGAGAGAGAGAGAGAGAGAGAGAGAGAGAGAGAGAGAGAGAGAGATTGCAAGGGAGGGATGGAGAGCGAGTGAGTGGAAGAGATAGGGAGAGAGAGCTAGCGGAGGAGTGATCAAGAGGTGGAGACAGACAGAGTGAGTGGAGGAGCTAGGGAGAGAGAGACACATAGGTTCCATCAACCTGTTTCAATGCAGATTCTTAATTTGCGCATAAAAAAACCTGAGTGGAAAATTACGAAAAACTCAAAATTACAAAAACATCAAGTTTTTCTCCTTCAAGTGTTTATAATTGAGGGAAGTGTAGAATTTGGTGTATCAATAAAATGGTCTCAATACAACTAAGTGCAATAGAAACAGATTCAGTGAATGAATGCGAATGATGATAACGAAAAGCAATCACGTTTGAATGGCACCGAAGCTACCGCTTCCGCCGTTAAACAAGTAGTTCAAAACTCTCCATTTTGAAGTTAACTCTCTGCCAAGTTTTTGTTTAATTCGTTTGGGGTTTGACAGGCGCGCTTTTAATTTCCTAATCTCGTTGTGCACTCCTCTTCTGCAGTGGTGTACCGGCAGCTGAACGCAGGGCTAGCGTCACCTACTGCTTACCTCCATGAACCCGCCCGTAATGCATCACGCACCGCATACGTCCGCGTGTTTCTATACATTTGTACAGAGAGAGACAGAAAGCTAGGGCGGGGTGGAACAGAGTAACGGACCGCGTGCATTGCTGGACTGATGATTGATGACACGCCTCCTCCGGCCCACACATCCCCTGCTGACGCACCCTCACATAGCTTCACTTTTCACCACTAATTGGGCAACCCTGCAACACTGCGCCTTTCAAGTGCCTGTGGGGTCCGGGGTGCTCACAAACCCACCAACTCCTGTGTGTGTGTGTGTGTGTGTGTGTGTGTGTGTGTGTGTGTGTGTGTGTGTGTGTGTGTGTGTGTGTGTGTATGTGTGTCTGTGTGTGTGTGTGTGTTTGTGTCTGTGTTTGTATGTGCGTGTGTGTACCTGCGGGTGTGCGTGCATGCCTGGGTGTGTCTGTGTTACGCGTGAGTCTGCATGTGTCTGCGGATGCGTGTGTGTCTGTATTTGTGTGTGCCTGCGCGCATGCGTCTCTGCCAGCTTATGTCTGCATGTGTGTACGATGTGTGTGCTGTGTGTGTGTTGTGTGTTGTGTGTGTGTGTGTGTGTGTGTGTGTGTGTGTGTGTGTGCGCTCGCTTGTGCGCATTACCTCGGCGGGTTGTGATGGAGCGTCGCTGCGAGGCCCCCCGCGGTGCTGGTGACTCCGTGTTGTTGCCCATTTGCCAGACAAGGTGCAAGACGGCCAACGACACTCATAAATATTGAGAGAGGAGCCCAACGCCGCCCCCCTCCCCCCCCCCCCAACCCTCCACCCCTCTGCCTCCAACAGCTGCTCTAACTTTCATGCACTTCGTCCCCGTGACTCGACCACTGCAGTGAGAATACCCTTTTTAAGAAAGTGTGGAGGCCACATCACGAAAACCTCCAAGCCAAGGCATGTGGCTGAAAAGAACACGCAACTATGACACAGCAGATGCACCCATCGCTCCGACCTGCCCGCTTCGGCCGAGTGGGCTTCTGTGTTGTTTGTTGTCGCTCCTGACTTTATCAAGGGTGACCCATGATGTGTGTGTGCGTTTGTGTGTGTGTCAGTGTGTGTGCGTGTGCGGTACTCTGTATGAAGATGGATATTAACCGGGCGCCATTTAGATTAAGTGCCTCGCTCAAGGACACATCTGCGGCGTTCCCCCCCTTCCCCATTCCCGACACCTGAATTTGAACCGACAACCTCCAAATCATTAATCCGTTTAGAGCCCTGGGAAGGTTACCACGCCACCAACAGAGACCCCATGGCCCGAGGCTTTTAAACGCAGCAGAGTGTGCAGCCACAGTTCTCTGTGTATCACAGACCAACGCTAATGCTAAATACGGGAGCCATATGCTTGGAAAGACTTAGCAACGGTGTTGTGTGTGTGTGTGTGTGTGTGTGTGTGTGTGTGTGTGTGTGTGTGTGTGTGTGTGTGTGTGTGTGTGTGTGTGTGTGTGTGTGTGTGTGTGTGTTTGGTGGTGCCTTCGGTGTATTTCCAGCAAAGGACAAACGGTAATTTCTAGGGGTTGGGGGAAATGACTACAGGGCGTCGAGGCATGACGACATCAGTGTAACTGGCGGGCGGCCGAGATCATCATGATCGTGTTCAATAATCTAAACGTAAAAAAACCTGCAATAAACACTGAACAACAACTGTTGTTGCTGCCGATGCTATGTGCATAATGGGACCCCAACCCCCCCTTCGGGAAATAAATATTAAAGTGTATCACTGCTTGGGGACAGGAGGGACAAAAGAACAGTTTCCACCTCTTCAAAGAGGTCCACTCTTTCACCAACAACGCTCTGTAATCGTTTCTTTATGGCGGTTTCTGTTTTATAAATATACCCTTTTCCCTCTGTATTATAACCAGCCTCATTTTCTACCTGGCCCTTTTGTTTCTCTCCTTTATTCACCTGCTTTTAATGTGGCTCCCTGTTTCATCTACCCCAGCAATTCGTCGCGTTGAGGTGTCTCCGGGCTCCCAGACTGTATAATTAGGACGTGTCACATTCTCGGAGAGCGCAAAGGCAACACTGGAGAGAGAGAGAGAGAGAGAGGCGCTTTGGCGTGTCACATCGCTGTATACATCGAGTAGGAGGCCGCTCGCGTTCCCCCGGCCCCTTTGAACCGATTCTCTTCCTGACTCTTATCGCTCGGCTTAAAGCGTCTGAAACATCTGACGGCGACCGGAGGGGGGGGGGGGATGGGGGGATAGAGTGAAGTGCGGGGATAGGGCGAGGCTCCTTTCTGTTCTGACACCGACCCGTTCGGTCGTGGATGAGCCGTTTGCAGAGCCATGTAAGCTTACAGAGTAAATTATATCGCTGTCTGTTTTTAATCACTACAAAAGGAAATGCCTGCATGTATAATTTATGACGCTTCACACTGTATCCTCTTTGTTAATAGCGGAGCATGGAGGCTGAGGAAAAACAAGTGGGATTATTGAAATGACAAAAGAAGAAAATTGCGAAATAGTCTTGGCGAAGTCGCAGCGAAGGCACAACAAGAAAAAGGCACATGCGAGGTGATCACAGTCAATTAAGATCAAATGTGGAAGGATTGGCAAGTGTCCATTTGAGGTTCTCCAACCATGCACTCACACAGAATGTTTCCCTGCTGTCGATTGTAACCGCGAACGGGATTATCATGTTCTATTCTAGGAATCCAATATGCATGTTATGCTTTGCGTTTTGTTTCGGGCTTCTACAGTTAATCAGGTCTGCTAAAGCCAACGCGGAACTCGTGTTCACTGATTGTTCCTGTGGCCTTAGAGACACCGTTAACGCTGCTTTATCCGTTGCCTTGGATACGATGATAATAAGAGCCGGTGCTGGTGCCCACAGACACAGTCGTGTTTTCTTCAGATTGGAAAGTTAGTCTTGATTACAAACTGGATGCGAACATTCTGACCGGAATTGGAGTTTGGTATACAAAGAAGGGCTATTCTGTGGGTTGCTGCTAAGAATGGGTGCTGAGCACATATTGTTGGTGTGTGTGTGTGTGTGTGTGTGTGTGTGTGTGTGTGTGTGTGTGTGTGTGTGTGTGTGTGTGTGTGTGCGCGTGTGCGTGTGTGTGTGTCTGTGTGTGTGTGTGTGTGTGTGGTTGTGTCTAAGATAGTTCATTCAATGAAGCATGTATTAAGATATCATTGCTGCTCTCCTTTTTAAAGGACTATGTACAGAATTACCGTCAAACGATGGTATTTGAATCCTTGTTCAGAGCTGAACAACAAACCGATTTAACATTAAAAATAGTGTTTTGCCTTAATGGAGCTTCTCTCTGGCCTGGTGATGACAGCCATTCAGCATTGAGTTGTACTAACCAATCACCATTACTTACACTGACAAATGACGTGGGGGTGAAATTTTTTGTGAAAAAACGCACAGCAGCCTCATGCTATAAGGTACGACAGGGCCTGGACAAAACACACTGTAACGCTATGGTTGAAAAGCCTCATAGCATAGTATCCTAATTAATCTGGGTATAAAACAGTAGCTACAGCGTGTAATTAAATCTGAGGGGATGGTTACTTGTACCGCTTTAAAAGCTCTTTCACATTTTCTAGAATGAAGAAATCCCATGAGCTCAACTGCCAAGCAACGAAAGCCAACATAAACTATATAGCGCTTATACTCATGATCAAGCAAAAAACAAACAAGGGCTGAGGGTTTATACAGCAGATGTGCGTGCCTCAATACAAGCAGTGTTGCTGTTTAATTAGCGTTGCTTGCTCACATCTACTGGTTACCTCCAAGCGTTTGCCAAACGTGTGTACCTTTGAACAGGTGATTTTTCTACCAACATACATAGACTATGCATATTTAGAAGACCTGTTTTGAAACATGATAATATAAGTGTCACTTTTGTGGATAATGTTTACATACAATCTTAACAACCCTTTAGTAGGTGTGAGATATCTATGTTATATCTTATCATGGTAATTGACTCAAAAGTGGCATTATCTTGAGCACTTACCATTCCAACATATTTGTTATATTACAATACAATGCAATGATATAATCATTTAAAAAAATGGCAAAGATCATGGTTTATTCATGGCTCAGTAAACAATTGTTTTGAAACATTAAAATGTATTTCACATGAAGTAATCTGGATAAAAATCGATAACACAAGGGTTAACTTGAATGCTGATGCCTGCTGAAAATAATCCTCAGTAAATATGCTCACCATACGTTCTTCATAAAATGTTCCCTTTTCGCAAAAAATTACAGATAATTAATGTATTCTATTCCTCCTACATTTTAATGAACCCCAGACCCTCATTCTTTTATCAGAGTTAGTTCAAAAGTTATGTAAACTCAAGAGACCTATTCTTGAGACCAACATAGAGCGTATCTGTTTTTCGTTTTTCGCCTTATCTTAATAGTGTCAACTTCTTTAGGGAAGCTCAAGTATCATTATTAATGCCAGCCATCCTTTTCTCCCAGACAAAACTAGATTGCATCTTATCCCAGGCCATGCACTTTCATTCACACAACTCAACCATTCCTGGCGTGAGTAGAGAAAGTCAAAGAAAAGTCAAATTTTGACTTGAATCCGAAATTCCTCCAGCAAACAATACACCTCATTTTGCTATCCTCTTTTCTCGACAGGGTAGGAAATAGCTTGAGTCCTAATCCAACTGACCTTTTCGGCAATCAGTGGCTAGTATGATATCCTTTAGCATTAATGCCGGATCTACCATTTCTAGGATTTCAGGTGATCATTCATTTCACTGAAACCCACACCCCTTTTGTATTGTGATGCTCCGTAATCACATTTAGTGCCGCGTAATAGCATCGGCTTCCTACATTCTCTGGGCTAAACCATCCGGAGAATCTGACCGTTTTTCAATGTGAAGCCCCGAATGTGCTGGCCATTGTTGGCTTTGCGGTAGGTCGGTGAAAAGTCTCATTAGCATGGTGCCAGATTCTGCACATTTTCAATGGCCCCGAGATGGCTTCGAGAACAAGTGGGCCCGAGAAGACTCCATGTCTAATCTTTGAAAGATTCAAATTCAAATCAAAGTAGCACTCACGTTGGAGACCCGGGACCGGGGGCATTGTGTTGAAATGAAAGACGGAGCCTGGTTCTGTCGTTGGCGGTGGGGAAGTGCTGGACAATTGTTTTTACATCTGAAGTGAGGCAGACTGGCTGGCAGAGGGGTTTTACAGTGCAGAAAATTAAGTTGTGCTGTGGCCCCTGACTGTGGCCAAAAAAGGCGGCACGATTAAGTCTGTGCAAAAGCGTGCTCTTAAGGAGTCGTAGATTCATTTTTCAGGACGTAATCCTAGTTTTATCATTAAAGTATTTGATAGGAATAATTACAAAATGTAACTTCTAATATTATAATAATCATCAATCAAATCATTCATCATTTAAAAGGCAAGACATTATTTTTATGCAATGGATGATTGTTTTTGATGGTTCTGTTTTGGGGATCCAAACTGTATATTGGCCTATCATCTACAAACAAGTCCTGCGGTGCAGGATAAGAGACAGTTTTGTTTTCCGAGTTAGGCCCTGCTTGGTCCGCAACACCATGTTCAAGGAGGAAGAGGATGTGGTGGCAAGCCCTGTGGCGGGTCTATAGGAGCGGGATTAGCTCACCCCATCAATGATCGTCCTGTTTTATCTCATTGCTTTAGCCCAGTTGTCTAGGGGACTTCAGTCTCATCTTCAGAGCCATGTCTGTGGTTATTGATGGTTTGATAAGGAGCGATATGGGACACTAAGCTGTTGTTAATTTGTTTTCAAACAGTCACTCATCGATCGGGCAATGCTTTTCATCAAGTGCAATGACTATTGAATATCACGGCGGAGAAAGCGTCCGCAGTGATTACTTTGGAAAGAACACACAACTACGAAGAGGACAGAAAGACAAGTAGAGCTTTGCCGAAGTTGAATTATGAATATCAAACTAGAAGGAACCTAAAATTAGAATCCTAATGACCAGCTGTCTCGAAGATCAGTTGATGAATTTGCTGCCGAATATTATTGCCAATTTACATGAAACGGGTTTCTTATGGTGAATGTTCGGGGGGCCTTTCAGTAAGCTACATGGGACTGAAGTTATCATGTCTTCACTAATGGCCACATTTTTATTTTAGGATCTGTTTATGCTTTACATCAATTCAATGAATCATTAATACGTAGCCTGATTTCTCCACTCAAGCATTGGAGCGCTTTGCTATTAGTTTCTTTAGACTAGATTCAGTGTATATATCGATAAATATTTTGGTGTGAACGAAGTCATGTAATGAAAACAGAATGACCGTTTATGGGGTACTATTTCAGATGACATGCTATAATGTTCAAGGTGATTGATGACATTGTTGGGGCTTTCCCAAATACCTCCCCAATACAAAAGACAACTCCAGATGTACTCGTTTGAAGTAGTAAACGTTGATAAAGAATTGAGCCATCTGTGCAAAACATTAAAGAAGTGAAAAGCAACCACAATTGTGAATTTTTAATGAAAGATAATGTTCACCATTTGTTATGGAGTTGTTGTTTTTATTAGAGACACGGTTATGCATGAATTTAGTTGAATAAGATCCCAATAGGTATTTATACTAGTGAATCCCAATAATTGAGGCATTGGCTAATCCTCATTCAGCACTGGAAATAAGTTATTTATAATGTCACCGTTGTTACAGCTAGATTTAGTTTACATAACGGAACAGCTGTTGAAGGTTAATTCCTAAGCCATGGAAACATATAAACAAATAAATTCTAAAAACTACATATGCAAGTACCCAAGTTTGAAACCAATTATGAAAGTCAACACACTACGGTGAACATAGTGATCTCTTTGCATGAGTGTGTATGATTCTGTCTCAGGTGTAGTGCAGGGTGTTGTCCCTGTTTTAATGTAAGGGTATCATAGATTGTATTTGGTGTATCTAGAAGAGTAACATGCTATGGATAGTTTTAGCTATGCTATAACTAACTGGTATACATTTTTCAATTCTTAAACTGGTCACAATTCTAAATGGATTAAAGCTATTCGACCGACTTCTTGATTGACATTTTCTCATATCGATGATGAAACTTTATTTACCTTTTTAAGTGTAACGTATTTTTGTGAGACGTAAAATAAATCAGTAACCACAGAAATACAACAGACCATCTAGAGAAAACATCAGAGAGAAAAAGAATACGACATCTCGTCTGCCTTTGTTTGATAGTATTTGAAACATAAAAGGAATATATGATATCTCATCTGCCTTCGTTTCATCAAAAAAATTACGGAATGAAGCAGTGGATGTTCGCTATCCAATTGAAATGGCTTTGTCCTCCTTGGAGACACACACAGCACGGTTCCTCCAGAATTCCACCGTGTTTCTCTGTATATGTATAAAAAATGAATACATACATACATACATGAACACGAGAGAGAGAGAGAGAGAGAGAGAGAGAGAGAGAGAGAGAGAGAGAGAGAGAGACAGAGAGGGGGATAAAGAGAAAGAGAGAGAGAGAGAGAGAGAGAGAGAGAGAGAGAGAGAGAGAGAGAGAGAGAGAGAGAGAGAGAGAGAGAGAGAGAGAGAGAGATGGAGAGAGAGAGGTTATAACCGGACGTGAGGTGGAGGTACCGCCAGCCTGTTAGCTCTGGACAACCGGGAGAGTGTGTGTGTGTGTGTGTGTGTGTGTGTGTGTGTGTGTGTGTGTGTGTGTGTGTGTGTGTGTGTGTGTGAGACTTTGAATGGGTTGTTTTATCCCTTGTACCAGGTTCTCGGAGACCTTCAGGTGGAGGACAGAAGGAAGAGGTCATACTGTATTTACTTTCAGACGTCTTCTATGGTGTTCCAGCACCTACTTCCTAACTATTTTCTCTGTAATCCAGCCATAACATTTTAGGTGTTGGCTCCAAAGGGTACAAACAGCTGATCATAAAAAACGTTGAAAACACTGTCCTTCATAGAGTTCATACACTTCTACGAGAAAATAGCATGTAACTGAAAGAATATTATGTATGTGTTTATTGTGAAAATATATTCTTAACAAAATATGCTTGCGTTTTTTAAACTGCGACGGACCGCTGTTTCTTTATGAGTTAAAATATAGGCTGACTACGATGACAATGACGACAACATCTGGTCGAATGTTGGCAAATAAAGTGAGCCCTCTTTCCCTGCAGCCCAAAGCATCGTCTGTAATGTTCTGTATTGTGTTCAGCAGAAGGCTGAGTGTCAACATGTTTTAATGTTATCCTCATATTCCTAACAGGATAAATGGAATGTCTACCTGCGGTCACTTCAAAAGCTCACATAAAGAGGGGTGCTCTGCTAAAACATGTTGCTATGCCACCCCCATCCTTACCCAAAGGAAACCTGTGATGTCTTTCTTCCCCGCTGCCAACTTGCTCATGTATGCTCTTGGTTCCCTAGGGAACATGTTGTACACGTACGATGGATTAGGCATACATGTGATGAATAAACCCAAGCATACCTATACAACCATGCTAAAAAGAGGTAGTAATTATCTTCCTTTTTCTTGACAGATTGATCAAATATTATCTTGGGAATCAACTTGGCCGGTACACTGTGATGAAACCCTTTGAATCAAATGTAACCATGTCAACATTGTTTGTTGATATTATTCACTGAAGAAGCTGGACATTTTTTGATGAAAGTCGCTATAATCATGAATCCTCTGACTTCTATCACTCTTGACCTTATGCTCATGTTACATAATTAAATTATAGGGTTGGCATTAGGGGTGACCTCAAATCTTTGACCATTCACATTTCGTCAAAGATTCGAAGACATTGATTCGATGTCCTCCTTAATAGTTGAATTGTCGTGTCAGGAAAATTTTCTTGTGTAACAGTGTTCAATTGGAAGGATGGGCTGCTAATGAAGTGATACCACAGCATTGCTTTGCTTAACTCATGAATCATATTAATTTCAATTGCACTTGAGCAATGCTGAAGTTTATTATAAATAATAAAGGCTATCATGTGTAGCCTGCAAAGAGTGTTGCTCTCTCATTATTATACACGGCTGAAATTTGGCATAGAAAGATCTGAACAATGTGAAAGGCATAAAAGCTAGGTACCGTGTTTGTATTCCCTGGTGATGATGAGCTTATTAGGAAAATGGGTTTAAAAAATGCCACATGGTACCCATTGAGTCTACCTTTAAGGGGTTCACACCAGGAAAGGCATTTCCATTTAGACTTCACCAACGCACTCTATTAATTTAGTGCTAATATAAATATATTAACAGATAGAAATACCAAATCACTTTCTGGAAAAGTAACAATGTATTTAATTGAACAAATTAGGAGGCTAGATACACCTCAGCCATTTGTAGAATGGCTCACAGCAGGCATATTTGAGTACCCAGAAGCTAAGCCTCTACAGAAAATAGAGACAGAACCCAGTTAACTATTGGGTGTAGCATCCACCAAGCATCCACCTTCAAACACCTAGTTACAATGTGACATTTGTCAGAACTGCGGCGGGAAAAATAGTATTTATTTTTTACGAAAGCCAACTACTGCTCACTTTGAAGTGATTCTGCAAAAGGTAAGTGTACTTCAACATATCCATTTGACTACAGCTGATAATAAGCCTTTGATTTCACCAGTGAGTTAGGGGTGTTCCAGAGACGGTAGGGGGAAACGAGGGGAGGGCTAAACACGACGCAGCTATGTGCTCCAGAGATAAGTTATCCCCATTCCAAGGCCCATTGTCCCTTTTTTTGAATATGACGATTAAAACAACCTTTGCTATTGAAACCGCCAGCAAAGAGTGCTTGAAGTCATTCGTTATTTTCAATTGAAATACCTAGCTCGCAACATGTCAAGCAAAATGGACAAAAAAAGAGATTTGGACTGATCAGGATTCCCACCTAGTGGCAGTAGAAAAGAAAAGGAAAAAATGACCCATGAAAGGCTTTTGACACTAGACATCCATGTTAAGAGCTTCAAGTGGATGCTGTGGTGTGGTGGAGCATGTTGACTCCTAGGGTGGAGTACTACATGGGGAGACTGTTATCCTTTTGCCTGTGTCCTAGGCTAGCATGGGGAGCCTGAATTGGTAATACTCTACCTTGTAACCTTTTCTTTCTCACAAGTTCATAAATAGTAATGAGCAGGTGTTGTAAAATGGACACCAATTTCAACAATATGACAAATGCTCTACTTTAACCAAGCAGAAGTAGAATAAAGGCCACATTAAATGGCAAGGACATCCGCTATATCCGCAGTCCTTGGGAAACGCTTACTTAAGGTAACAGCTCTCGCTTAAGGTAACTATACCGAAAAGACTTGTGGAATTATGTTTAAAGGCCGTGTTGCAGGGCTAATTTTCAAACAAATATGTGCAATTTGCTTGCTGGTAATAAAGTTTTCAACTGTTATCCATTGTATTTAATGCTGTTAGGTATCACAAAACGGAATGTAATACGAAAAAGTAGGTACTTTTTTAGCGGTTTGCGATTGATTCTCATTTCCCCCAGAATGCATTGCATGACGTCACGTTGGGGAGACGTGGACCAAAGCCGCATTGAGACCCTTGAGAGGAGAGACTAGTAAGAGAGTGTTCAGCAGATTATACAGATACATAGATAAATACATAGATATATATAGTTAGCATAGCATATGCGTACACGTGAACCTCCTAAGAACCTCGCAATTTGATTGGTTCGCTATCTCGGGATATTGGGCAACATCCCATGATTGAGATATCAAACTCGGGATATTGCTTTCATCGCAAAATGTCCGCTAATAAAAACAAATAAACCGCTAATAAAAACAAATAAATCCCGTCATAAAGTGTTATCTTGTTTACTTTTGGAGTGTTCACACTAAACGATTATTCACCTCAGGCTCTGTGAATAGTGGGGAACAGTCCCCTCAACCTTCGGTCTCGGGGGCTATTCCCCACTATTCACTTCGCCTTCGGCGAATAATTGTTAATTAATAGCCTAGATAGATAGATAGCCTAGTCAAGCCTTTATTAATGCCAAACGACACTAACCGTCGGGTACTTATTTAGGTGATTTGGCTCACACAGAACAGTAAAAGACCACACAGAACAAGGGAGACAACAAATCCGACTGGACATACACAAAATACATCACATTATAACTAGACACATGTGTTGATAGATATATAGACAGACAGACAGACAGATAGATATGTTATATTCTTTGCCAAGCGGAGCCAGCCAGTCCTGTGCGCGTATGCAAATAAGCCATTTGCGCCAAACAGAAGAAAGACGTAATGTTGAGAAGTCATACTTAAAACGGATAGCAAGCGAAAACTAAACCAGAGTGTATCACTCACACACTTTGAGTCCATTCTCACTTATGGTAAGAGGCTATTCTTTAAATCTTTGCAGTGACTGAATGTTGATGATAAAACGGATTGTGTTGCATAAGATGAGGGTGTGCGACTGGGCGTGTGTCCTTTCAGGCTTCGGCATACTGCATTGGCCTTGTGGTTAGTTGTCGTCTTAGTGAGTGGAGTTGGAGTTGGAGAAGTTGGAGGGATTGTGTACGGGCGTGCGAGAGAGAGAGAGAGCACACCCGCCGTGGTGATGTTTTGCTTGTTGTGGGCTGTCTGTCAGCATCCGCCGGGTTGGACAAATGTGCTTTGTGTACGTGTTCAATGTACATCTATCTGATCGTATGTGCGGTAGATTAATGGTAAAATAATGTCCCACCACGATCTGTCATACTTGCAGGCACTCATTTGCAAGTGCACTGATTGCGTGTCCGATAGACTACCTGGGATTAATTCAGTTGATTGCTCTTCTAAGTGCGCCAGATTGGTGCCAATTATTGTTGTGTTTGCATTGTAATGCACAACTTTGCCTCTCCTTGTTATAAATCATCGTGCATCCAAACAACTTTAGCCAATGCAGCCTCCTACGTCAGTGTTGCTTTACAATACTATAGCATATCGGATTATCAAAAGCGTGGGGGGAAAGATTTAGTTAGGGATTATCTGGGGGGGATTTCACAGGTGGGACTGGCAAGTTAGCCCATAGCTAGCATTATGCCTTATATTTCTAGATCTTCTGACTAAATTTACCGGTACTAATCTGAACGACATTATCGCTGTCACTAGATATAAAGAAAATGTTGAATTTCACTCAGTGCTATTCACTGACAGTAAAAATAAATAAAAGTGTCGTTATTTTATGCACTGCTGTTCATTGACTAGCTACAGAGCTCGTTGCTGCATTGCTAAATTATAGCAACTCTCCACTCATTCTCCTCTGACCATGCATTTAATTGGCTTTGACGGTTCTCGGTTCTCGGCAATTCCTCATTCGCCCTCTCACGTCTGACCGGTTCAAAATTATACGGCTGTGGGCCATCATAGATGTTACTTATGGTTCCTGCCACCTCTTAGACGCCATAGTTATAGTACTAGGCAGAGGCTACCTTCCACCACGTCTCCCCAACGTGACGTCATCGCCGAATGGCGTTAGAAAACACCCGATACTACCAAAAATGACAAATACTGGACTTCAACACTATTTTGAAGACATTTTATGAATGATATACATATAGTGTGCTTTATATACCCATTAATGAAAACTTTTGGTTAACCTGCAACACGGCCTTTAATGGAAGAGAGATGACAGCAAGGAAGAACCTTAAAAATGAATGAGTTCGGTGGGTCTTAACAAATGGAACAAATAAAAATATAAACACACGCCCAGCATTGCTCCGACAGGCCCATTGAACCTGCAATGAAGGGCCGCTTGGTAGAGGACGCCGGTGATTAATTAGTAGCGACAGATTCAGGTGTGCCCTTAGGTGTGTCATGTGAGATAAACCTGGATTGTTGCATCATGGCAGCTGTTTTGACGAGTTCAGAGAAGCCACTATTTGCTATCATCTCAAAAAACAAGGTCTTGTGGAGTGCACCATATACACACACACACACACACACCTCATACAGCAACTGAACGTGGCCTAATTAAAAACATGCTGAAGAAGCAGAAAATAAACAGGATGTTCCCCAGCCATGACTCTGCTTATGGCCTGAGTATGAGAGATAAAATTCATTCTTTAAAAATTGCACTCTCCGGAAACTTTCAAGACTGTCTTAATATTATTTTATGCTTAGCTTAGTATCTTTGCGGAGGTGGGAATAGTCAGACATGAGGCTGGAAAGAGCCGTCTGAGGCAGGCTGTGACGCCTATGGCAAATGTCAAGACCTTTCAAGGGAGCCGTAATAACAACACATTTTTTAAATGATACATTACATGTTTTTCCAGCCACAATGAATCAAAAAATAAATATATAACCGGTGTGACACAATTCTGTTGAGCCAGAAAAGATTTTCATCAACTGGTCGCCTGTTGTTGACACCAGGCAATGATGTTACATTTATACGAATACCAGAGTTTGAGAGTAGTGACAGGTCAATTTTGCACCATTACAGAGAAGAAAGCCTCCAGCATGGCACATTATTTCATAGCTAAGGGCCAACTGTCAAACTAGATATAAAGAAATAAGATTGGATCATCTTATTTGTGCCGTGTTTCTCTGGGCTTCATCTGCCTTTCAAGTGAAGCTTAAGTGTGCTTCACCTTTTGTTTTGTTGACTTAACATCGCTTTACATTATTTTTATGAACAGAAGCTGGGAACAACCGCGGCTTGGTGGATAAAGGCTTGGTTAAAGTGGGGAAATTGGGAAACGAAAGCCATCACTGTGCTTGACGAATGGCACCCAAGTCGGTTAAGCCACGACGCTACAGAAAGCAAACATGATACGCTTTATATTTTAAATCAAGGCTGAAATTACAGTTGGTTAACATTGTACTGTTGTTGTTTGTGAAAGCGGCTGACACAGATACCTGGCGTTTTCGCTTGGACAGCACAGGGGGGGGGGGGGGGGGGGGATTTCCGCTCATTTGGCTGTCCATCTGGCTAGAATGTTGGCCTGATCAGTCATTTACCAGTGATGAGTCAAGATTGTCAGACTGAAACAAATGACAAAGCTCTGCAGAGCGGGGGAGGGAAGAAGAGCATAGGGCTGCAGAAAATACACTCCCGATGGAAGAATTGCATTCTTTCAAACAGTGGTGCACTTGTCTAGACTACGACAGGTAATAGAAACCACAAATGGTTCAAAATATAAGGGAAGTGCTGCTAAACCTATATGCGAAAGGGCTGAGCATTTAGATAGAAATGCAAACCAGAGGCCATTCCTTTCCCTCCAAAAGCTGAAACAATAAACCAAAAGGAGGGCAGCATTAAGAATTCGAAAAGGTATGAAAATCATTATTGCGTGACAAAGTGGACGCGTCTTTGAGGGGATAATCCAAGAATGTGCTTCTTGTCAGTATTTTAAAAACATATATTTTTAATCTAATCAGCTTTGGAATCACAGCAAAAATTGCCTTTTTATAGTCTTAGGATTTGACACTGGAGTGTCTTGAGAGCCACTTCCCAGTTTTTTTTCTGTCTGCAATTTCAAAAGGAAATTGTAAATGGCTGAGCACTTAGGACTAATGCCTGGTTCCCAAAACCAAAAATATCTCTGTAGGATAAGGATTGGTTTAATAGGGATTTGACGGAAATAAGTGCCAGCCAACATATATTAGCCGTACTATTTCAGCTGTAATAATAATAATTAGAATAATACTAAACCACATTCAAATGTAAGACTTGCAAAATCAGCATCTAAAAACACCTTTCAACTTCCAGTCAAGGCAAAGAATAACCAATGTAGAGGGGAGATGTACTCATACCTGCCACATGAAATGAACAGACTATCCTATTGTTAAGTTGCCGATTAATTAGGCTCATAGATGCTGCTAGGAATCAAGTCTTCCTTGAAATAAACAACACAATTTGGTATTCACTGTCGCCCTCCTGAGACCTAATGCAATTAAAAACTTAAACCGTAATAATCCCATTTATGCAATTAAGAAAGGGCAAGGTTGATTTAATTCACCTTATTTCCTGGAAGTGCAGTGCAGGTCTACTTTTCAAGTTTAATATTTTCAATTATTCAGATATTATCAAACCAAATCCATTTAATAAAAAATGTACTCAATGAGTGAGTGAGAGAAAGAAAGAACTAAAGGAAATTGAGCTGGGATTGACCAGTGCGCTGAGCCAATCAACAAGGCAGGGGGTGATGGCTGTTCAGTGTGTTTGCCAGCTTAGAGGGCTATAGGCATGTTACATAGCAGTCTCTAGGGACCATGTATCCTTGGTCAAAGCAGAAGTGGCTTATCAAATATTTGTGCAAAAAAATACAGTCACTATTACAGTTGTGACCAGATGAATGGCTATGGGATAGATGGATTGCCCTGCCATTTGAAAAGTCATGGTTTTATTGTGTTTGGCTGCTCATTCATATTGATTCACATTCAATTTTGTTGCACCATGATGATTGAATACAGCTTTTTTTTTCCGCTATTCCAGGCCAAACAAACAAACAAGCTTGTTTCTGGTTGTTTTTCAGCTTCTAAAGGTATTGAGGTATTTTAAAGCTGCAGTAGGTACGATTTAGGGCTGCACCATATGAGGAAAACATGACATTGACCGATCAACACCCCCTTCAAAATGGTACAGCCAGGCCCCCGGCAAGGAATAGGACGAAAATAAGGTTGTTATCACTAACAGAGTTCAGAGTAACATGTCGCATTGAATGCACTGATTAATGTACCAACAATGAAATACAAATAAAGGGAACCGTACAACTGTTATTATACAATGATTGAAAAATGACTGCAATTTGATTACAAAAAAACTGTGCCCACTGTGTACACTGATAAATAATGGAGCAGCAGGGAAGCGTTACGATATATAGTGTCATTATGCATTGTTTAGAAATACATTTCTGGAAAACAGCCGTATAACTTCACAGCGACAATAGCACCGCCATGCACGAGTAAAAAAACATGAATCGCTGTTCAGGAGCTTTTTTGCAATGTTTTAATTTTCTTTTGTTTTTATTAATGTTTCCTCACTCTCTGTCCCCTCCCTCCCTATGTATCTTCGCCATTGAGAAGTGTTGCATTTCACACACCTGTGATTGCCAGGTAAGATGAATTCCCTGAATCAATCACAGAAGAGATGCCTTGATTGGTCAGAAATTTGCAGTTTCTAAATCTAAATTGGCTCACACAGTGGCAGGTGCATCCAACTCGCAAATGGATATTCGACAGAGCATTTCACTCAGTAATAGCTGAAAGATGACTTCGCCATTTCAACTTAAGTACACTCAAATAATAGCCGTTAATCCTACCTAGAGCTCCTTTAAAGACCCCACTCTAGCCAACATTTGAGGTCCCCTGTGTCCATCTTAAAGTAAGCCTTACACATACATAATTACCAATTATGCCAATTAATTAACATGACAGAGTTTATTTGTAATATTTTACATAGGCATTTATATATATATATAGCATTTTTTCCAGGGCCAAGGCCTTATTTTACATGAAGGCCCCTTGCAATCATTGAACAGCACTGATGATTAGCCTTGACAACCTCGCAAAGAAACAAAAAAAACAACAAATAGCATTCCCCATTTGCCTCCTGTTCCTCAACCGTTGGCTGCCAGCACCACTGACCAAGACATGACCTGGGAGCGTATTTGTCCATATATTGGAGGAAACACTTGTTTTGTTGGGCTGGTTCATCCCAGACAGAGATAACCTGTGGCCCAGTGAGGCAGTGAGCTTGGGGCCTTGGCAGCCCCCTGTTCTCAGCCAACCCAGATTGACAACCGGGGAATTAGACACTATAGAGAGGAGCCGGCGGGATGCAGGAGAGACTCTGAGAGGAAATGAAATATAGCTCAAAATAATTATAACAAGCTCTTGGATGCTGTTGCTAAGGTAAATCTGAGATGAGGGCCATTACTTGACACAATGCCATACTGTCTGTGTAGCCTGCAGATCTGCAATAATGCACCGATGGCAGAAAGGCAAGAGAGATATGTTTCAGTATTCAGAATGTCATCCATAGGCCTTAAACTGTTGAAAGCAAGAGGATTTATATTCAATTAGGGCACCCAATGTAACGTTAACGCAGCTTTTCCTCAAAAGAGGTTGTCTTTCTTCATTTCTTCTGACAGCTAAGCAAATTATGTAAAACACAAAAATAACAAATCTTATCCCGAATCAAGAACGGAAGCCCTATCTAATCACCAACCAATGCTTCCTTAATCCCGACATAATACCAATGCCTTTCAACAGAGAATGTAGTCTTGAAGAATCATAAAACCGAAAAAGGAAAACATAAAAGGGTTGGCTATTATGCAAATAGCGCTTGGCAAAGTCCAACTTTAAGTAAACCGTGTGACAAAATGTCGGGTTTTAATCCCTGGTTCACTTCTAAAGTATCAATTCGTCCGTTCATTCGATTGAATCGATCAGCCACTCCTAAACCACTCCTAATAGATGTTTTCCACCATCCCCATTGCGGGCCACAGAGGCAGATAGATGGCAGTATGCAAATCCCTCCCTGCGTGATGGAGGATGGAGCGACTGCGATGTGGGAGCTGGTTCAGTGACGGGGGTAGAGAAAGAGCCACAGCAGCTCCTCCTGCGATGCACGGTGTGCACTTATTTTGAAAAGTTCAACAAATAGAAGTGGTACGGCTCTATTAGGAATATCAGGGTTAGTTTATAAACCCATCGATCAGGGCTACAGTATCCACTCCATAGCTTTGATCTGTACCACGACGTGGAATGTGAGATATATTCGGCAACAACGGAACCCAAATCCTATCCTACCATCTTGTCATTGCTTTCTCTATGGGGACGAATCTTGCAAAACTTGGGAGTTCAGTGGGCTGTGCTGTCCTATCGCCTACGTTAACATATAGGATGGAAAGTGCGTTGCAAAGTGCAGCCGATGTGTCGCCTCCACGGACCCGAGGAGGGGATCGGAGGGAAAACAAGTGCACCGATGTGTGGCTGTTGTGCAGATCGCAGGCGTGGAGCGCTCTACCGCTCACCAAAGTGCGTACCAAAGTGAAATACAACGACAAAGATCGCTGTTTCGAGTGACGTGGTGGTGTGATTTGACTCACTTTGCTTGCTAAACATCACAACACAACTGCGTGCACGACAACACACGTCTTGGAAGCGAACTGAACTGAGAAAACTGAGAGAGAGAGGGGGAGAAAATCGCGTTGAAAGTTGAATCGCCTAGTATCGCCTTACCTCAATATCGCCGTGTCGCCTTGTCTGCTCACCACACTTTCCACCGAGGAATAGTCCACCGTTTGTTCAGCGGGCAAGCAGGACGGGAGAAAGCAGCACACACTGAGCAGGATCGCGGTGAGCCACTGACCGGAGATGCACGCATCCTGCACCGCCAACATGATGTCCATCACAGAACTGCTGCACCCAAGTCTCCCCAAGTGTTGTTCTCAATAAAAACCGGCACGCAAAACCCTGGTCTTCAAATCTGTTGTTTTCTTTATCTTGTTTTTACTCCGTAAGAAAAACAATGGGTTGGTGGCGGTGGCGGTGGCGGCGGCGGTGCTGCTATAGTTTCCCGGGTTTGTTTGGTTCCTACGTCAGCCCACGGAGCGAAGGGAAGTGCAGGCTGCTCTCCAGTGGCGCGCACACCATCTAGTGAGGAGGAGACGCTGTGTAAAATGGGAGCAGACCTAGAAGCAGACAGCCCCCAGGCGCTGATCCTGTTGCCATGCGGCCGTTTCCCGGGCAACCCGTTCCCAGTGGCTTCTGATGGAGCCGTTTGAGCGGCTGTAGGTAATGATGATACAACGTACGCGACCTATGAGAAATTAATGGCGTTCATTTGAGAGACATCACTACCCCCACTACCCCCCACCGTATTCCTGTGCAAGGAAATTTACATCCGGAACGTGGAAGTGGATGCCGTAGGTCGTTTTTTTTCCTTCAAAGTTATGTCACCCATTTTTTTTTTATTGCATATGCTGTATATTTTTAGGATAAAAGCGCTGCAAGCGCAGAAGAGCAGAAGCGAAACTTCACAAGAAGCACAATAGATATATTTTTTTAAGTGGGCTGCGAGCGATGCCATCCCCCTCCCCCCTTCGTTGTCATCGTCCCATTCAGATCCCAAAGGCCTGTCCCCCTAGCACAGGGGTTAGGACAGCCGTAACCATGGAAATGACACACATTAATGTGAGGTGACATGTTAATATTTAGTTAATCCCACTTAATCTTTGTCAAAGACGCATGTCTCGTTGCTCTATCTCATGTCTTGTTGCTCTAACCATAGCGTCGGTCGCGATTATCAGCGATTATTAGCGATTATTATTGAGATAAGTAAGGAAAGGAACATCACCGTTTTATCAAAATCATAAGCAAACATTATGAATGTAGTGCAAAAATTATGGAAATCATCTTGAGCTGCTAACAAAAGACTTTAGGTTGTGTTGTTGTTTTTCTCCTGCTTGCTTTGTTTCAGTGAATTCTTGACAGTTGACAGTCTTCGCTGTGACAGACTCTCTCATCATTTCAGAACATATAGGCTGAACACACAATAAAAAACAGGATGTTTTTTATCAAAACTTCAATCATATACAAAAAAACGATTTGAATGGGGTGACAAAGCTGTCATTGAGCAATGCAAATCCACGCCTTTGTCAGAGAATCGTTGAATTCAGTGTCAGTCTTTCAGTCAAGAATTTTGAAGTCCTAGGCATACTTAACTCACTTTCAACACTGAAAACATTGAACCGTATAGCCTATTATCTCTTAAAATAGTGGCATATGACATTTGCACTATGATCATACAATGAACTGGTGTCATTCAGAGTAGACATCCCCTGGCTCATAGTTTGAAAAGTGTGTGTCCCCCCTAATAGGGGACACACAAACCTTAATATAGTCCACAAACCTTTATAATACCCCCCCCACACACACACACATGCACACACATGCACCAACACATGAACGCGCGCGCACACACACACACACACACACACACACACACACACACACTCATCCCCACTAGCCCCACCCAACCTTAACTTAACCGTGACCCCTTCTTTGCCTCACCTTATCTAGCCAATGGGCGGAGCTTGATGTCCCCCCCTCATCTGACGCTAGACCTTATTGCTATAATTAGCTCGGCTCCAGCCCCCCGTCCAGCCTTCTTCCCCAACCCATAGTTTCAGGAGGGGTAGTTAGGTTAAAGGATGGATGGATGGATGGATGGATGGATGGATGGATGGATGGATGGATGGATGGATGGATGGATGAGAGACATGCATTAGTCTCATTCTCTGTTTAGTACTTTCCAACATAGGCCGGACGACCATAAAATGCTAGTAACCTCCCCTCCTGCTAATTGCCACGGTGAGGCTAACGTCGCTAATAACCGTATTACTTAATATTGTACTAACCTCTCTGGCCCGGCCGAGTGGCGGAGCGTATGATATTAACCCCTGCAATCTATTGAATCTGGGCGGTGGAGCCTCTGTCTTTTTTTCTTTTTTCTTTCTTCTCAGTCTCTCTTTTCTCCATGAGCTTTTCAAATTACCCTAGAAACAGCATGCCCTCCCAAGCATGAAAGCTATAATTACAATGAGTCTATTTAGTGGTGGTGAACTATCCAGGGGGATGGGGAGGAGTGACAGGGCTTGAATATTCAACTCATAATAACCACAAGAATTTTGAGGCAAGATGAAAGGGACAGGCAGTGGCTGTCACAACAAGCAAGTGGCGCCCTGGACAATTAAGCGGGCGTTTCTATCCATGAGGCCAAAGTGAGCGCAATGCATTTGATCAGGGGGAAGTTTTCAAGGGAATTAAGTTATTTGTGAACATTGATGTACAAAAGGGATTTTCATTCGATTTCAATGATTTGAATCAAGCATTATTTAACTATGTAAGTCTTGCTTGACCAGTTATTCTAAATTGACACTATGCAATCTGTTTATGGAACAGTCTTCATTTTTGGTACATATAGAAACAAGGAATAGCCTACAGTAATTGTGGTGGTGATCATAGATCCGTCCAGCAATCCATTCATCCAGTCATCACAACAAACAGGGAGTCACAAATTCTGACTGATTCATGATGAGATAGCCTCCTCTTACGAGATCTAGATTGCCCCTTTTACAAAATGCTGTAACATGTAAACACTGGCTTCTGAGCAGAAAATAATATCAAATCGATCAAATGTGATTTCTTGATCGAAAGCACCAAACATGAATTTGCTTCGTAATTAAAATTGATTTAGCTGTAGCTGTAGCTTATACCATATCCATACTACTTAAACATTTCATTTTATGTTTGGACATTTCAAGTACGCCGAGCTATGTATTTCACTTCAAACGAAGAGAAGTGTACATTTAACTCCACTCAATAGATGAATGAATTATTCATTTTTTTTTATTCCACATCGACCAATTTAAGAGCATAAATTAACATTTAGGTGGGGGATAAGATTAAAAAAAAATTATATATATATATATATATATAAATTCCACATCAGTGTGTCAGCGCCGTTGAGGAGGTGAAACTGATGGCCTGTCTCGGTCAGATCAGATTCTCCTCATCAGTAACCCGTACTTCTCGTTGGGGTTACGTTGGGCGAGGCTGCATCTGGAGAGCCCCTGACCGCCTGCACGTACTCTCAGCTCTCCTCAGATATGAAGCAGGTTCGGGACCTCCACTGGGACCCCCTCGTGTTATTTAGAGAGTAAGAACGAAAGTAAGAGAGGAAAAGTGGCTAAGCAGAATTGACCTTGAGTGCGTGTCTAAACAATGTCGGCATCTATCGGAACAGACTTCATCTCAAGGTTTAACCAAAGAAAATATGCACAAAATCATACACAGAAAGCGTGTAGTTTTGCAGCAGGCTGCAACTCAGAGAGAAGCTCCTCTTCCAGAAGATAAGGCAGAGTGATAAACGGTGCGGAGAGCTTTCTCCTTCGCTCAGCAGTGACCTGTGATCTACAGTGAAACGTGCGAGGAATGTAATCTCCACCTCGCCTCGCTCACGGTATCTCGTCCTCATAAAATGCACAACTCGAGTAAAATGCCAAACTCTTCTTTTCCGAGGGCTTGAGAAGATCATGTCTCGGGCCTTGTTTGCTGATGTTATTTGTAATGTCTTTGCGAGGAACATCACAGTTCAGATATCGTATGTATTCGATAAGAGCACCCTCCTCCGCCATCCACCTCCCATATCTGTAGGTAATGGAAACACACTCTTTGAGTTTCCCGGCAAGATATTCCATTATGATGTACTTTGCGTCATCCACATTTGTCGCTGTGAAGAGATGTGATCCATTTTTCAAATTGTCCACCTGTCCACCCACCAAATGCCCCATTCTAACATAGATGAGGGGGCCAAATAAATTTTTGTACGAACAATTAAGTTTGATATATGTACTGCATATATATCTGCCGCCGGGATTTATTTTGGGATGTTCATTGCGACACAGTTCGCCGCACCAGACACGATCCAGAGGATTTATGAGTCATAACCGATGTGTAATTCCCCAGAGAACCTTCGCACTTCACACATGGTTGATAGTTCAACACAGACGCTTTTTTGATTCATAAAAGAAGCTAGCAGCTGATCTCTGCATGCCTCGCTCAGTGTGAGAGTGTGTGTGTGTGTGTGTGTGGGTGTGGGTGTGTGTGTGTGTGTGTGTGTGTGTGTGTGTGTGTGTGTGTGTGTGTGTGTGTGTGTGTGTGTGTGTGTGTGTTTGTGTGTGTGTGTGTGTGTGTGTGTGTGTGTTTGGTCTGCAATGAAAGTGCCCTGTGATGCACAGCCAGGCAAGCAGAATTTCAACTTTGGAAAGTTAAAAAAAAACAGAGATCCTTCTCGTTGGGAAATTTAGTGAGCGTCAGCAGACATCTTTTTGGGCATGAGGTTCGCCTGGATTCCTGTTGCCTGGGTATGTAGCAGATGTCTGGGGTGCCCAATTGGCAAGATACAGGGGGCCCGTCCATAGTATTACTTTGCCTAAGGCTATGTAATAATGAGAGATCATTTTTTTCACATCCATTTCGTTTTCATCTCTTTGCCGTCAGTAGAAGTGTTTCAATGCATCGCTTTTTTACCTCCAACATACCACCTTCTTCAATTACTCTTCGAAACAAGGTTAATGGTGTTAGCTGGACTCTGAAAGGGAAAAATAATTCATACATCTGCTGTACTTATCTGATAAATATATAGGCCTATCTATAAATTAATACCAAAGAAGCAAGGTTAGGCAAGTTATGTTTCGCTGGTTGGGTAAAAAAAGGAAAAAGGTCTTCTCAAAGCTGAAGATTTATTTGCAATGTTCTGCAGGAGCAGCAGCCACGGGCAAAAGAAACCGTACCCCTTCCTCTGCTTTGATTGTGAAAGCTATTATGGCGGGGCTCCCATTTTCAGTCAGAAGATTTCTGTTACAGTTTAGGAATATTTATTCTGTTTGCTGAGATGTATGTGTCAGAACCCTTTGAAAAGCATCTCAGAGTGTCCCACCCGGTGAGAGAATAACAACTGTGTACGTCAACGTTAATTGGATTACCAAAAAAAACAAAAAAAGAGGCAAACAATGGATTATTTTAATAAATAATAAAACATTTTATAATTGAAAAATATCACCAGGAACTTAAAATAGTACACTGAATGCTTCAACACTGAGCTAATTAACAAATAAAAAATAACAAGTGACCTAAATAAAATAGCTGAAAAAATTCATGCCAGGCTCTATGAATACATAGCATGTTCCCCTGCCCTAATTACAGAGTGGTATGTTGATTCCATTGAACATGCTGATCCCTTTAACATTTCAAGTCACATTTTAAAAGTTTATCCCTCCATCCATAATACCATATATTATTTATGAATCCACCCAGGTCCGTAACAGCTTCCCAGAAAAAATGATAGGAACACAGAGACATGAATTAATACTGCTGATGCTTCACATTTCAGATTTCATAGCATATGGTGGTTTGCAGGGCATATTTTGGCAGGCGGACACAGCTTTAGCCCGGCACAAAACTCACTGGTGCTAATTTCCGCTAATACCCTCCACCTTGGCACATCAGAAGATGGTTGGTTGGTTGTGTGTGCCTCCTGTTGTCTCTGTTGGTCTGGGATAAAAATGCCTGGACACAAGGTAACCAGGGGTAGGCAAGCTCTGAGCCATGTTTTGCATATCTTAAAAAATGAATTAAAAGTATGGCTCTGAATTAATAATTAAAAATGGAAAATAAAATTATATCTTGTCATCGAGATAAGAAAATGTTTTTCACTTCATTAAATATTCTACTTTGGGAAGGGGGGGATGCACCCAATAAGGTTTTGACAAACAAAACATGTCATGTTGATATTCTGGAAATCAAGGAAATATGTAAATTGTTGTCCAGCAACACAAATTTAATTCTAGGGAGTTTGAGCATTAACACTTTACAAATAAAGTCTGTGCTGCATATATTGCGTGATGTTTTTCAGCAATCCAACTTAAAAGTAGCCAAACCAATCTAAATAAAAACACATCTATGCAGTAATATATCTATCTTCAGTAAATTGGATATTTCTTTGTATCAAATAGAGCTTTTACTGAAACATAAGCAGGAGGCTAAATGGCCACGGGTAACACAACAACGATTGATTTTCTGTGCAGGTATAAAGGTCTTTCCGACCAGTGATAGCTTTGTATCGCGTAGGTGAAGGACAGCTCTGCCTGACAGCCCATTGGGCCATTAGACTCAACGCCCCACTGAGCCTCACATGTGCACTGAAAGACAGGTTTCACCATCTCAAGCTTGGGTCATGTTCTTCTATGAAAGAAAATGAGTTCAGTTGATGCTTTGGATTTGGATATCACTTTGTCGTTTTGCTCTCAATTTGCTTATCATTTGTAGAAATGTGATTTCTGTTGGATTCAACAGCAATGATATGTATGGCTAAGGAAGGAAGGAAGGAAATATCAAATGTTTTGGACAGGTCAAGGTTTCAATGAGCAATCTGTGAAATTGTTGTTTCTTGTCGTAAGAGTTATCTAAAGTTACAAACATATCTGAACAACACACAAACACACAGACAGACAGACTGACACCATGGTCTTACAATGTCATAACTCTGACTTCTGGATTTGAAAAGGTTTTGACCAACGATGGAATATGAAATTCCAACAGAAAATGTATTTGATGTCTCTATGTAATGACTAAGAAAACTAATACCAAACATTATGAGAATGATTACGAATAGTAGGCGCCCTATGGAATAGTATTTGTTTTGAAGAATGTTTAAGCATTTTATAAAAAGGATGTTTATCAGGGAAAAACACGCTAAAACGTCCTAAGGAACGTCAATGTTCCTACAAATTCTATTTCTTGGAAATCTCCTTTGGTATTTATCAGAGAAACAGCATAAATTCAGTTCTACTAAAAATGCATTCTATCTATCTACAACTCTTAAAATGCACGAGTGACCTTTTAAGGTATTCTCAACAACAGACGATAGCCGAGATAATCACTTAACGTTGAAAGCTGTCTGTTTAAAGCAGCGATATTGACCTGTGAAATTTAAACTTTAAAGCAGGGAGAACTGTCACTTGTTGCTACATAACTAATTTATTCAAAACAGCCGTACCAAGATAACAAATGTGCTTTGTTCAATTATGCTCCGAAATCCATGTCTTTGGGTAACAGCCAAAAATGGAATAGAATTCATTAAATTCACAAAGAGTAATATCACCTGTCAACAGGTGAAAAAAGTAAGCAGGAAAGTAGGAGATGTTCATACTAATACATTCTCGATACTTAGATATAAATATATAAGACAAGAAGCCAGACGTTCATTTAAAATAATCAATTGACATGTAGATGTTTGAGCTAGACCTAAATCTCTCTTCTTTAAGGTCTGAAAGCTTTAGTGGTTTAGACAGGAAGTTGATTTTACAACTCACTGGCTTTTCTCTCTTTGGGGCTGCTCTGCTTACTGGCAGACAGCTGCCATGGAAAACTGGTATCTCCATAGCAGAGTTTAATCTGATTGACCTTCTGGCAATGGGAAAATACATTACATTCAGCACCTTCACAGTCTCAACTCTTAACTACCGGCACTGCGTTATGCATACCAAAAGGCAAGCGCCAAATCTCTCCTCATTAGTGGGGGATCAACATCCTGCCGGCAGTGTAGTTAACAATGCAGCGGGCATTTGTGGTTTAAAGTCCATTTCGGGGGTAAGGGGATGCTGCCAATTCATGCTTGACCAGGGGTCTCTGGCCCTGAAGCGGTGAGCTATTTTTGCGCTGTACAACCAGAGTTCAATTCCACAGCCCATAGAAAACGTTTCATTTTATCACTGTGCCTTCTACCTGGATCCTCATTGAATATATATACATTTAACATTCTCGCCATGGACAGTAAACACGAGTGGGACCGTGTTCTTATCAAGGTTTTTCGAGGACATCTGATTAAAATGGGAAAAGAACGAGTGAGTGTGATGAAGGGATAGCTATTCTCCACTGGGCAAACAGAGGCGCCAGATGTAACAGATGTAAATAAACGACTAAATGACAAGCATTGGCTGATTCCGTTGTCCGTTGTGAATTCATAACATTGGGTAAAACGACAACAACAGTCCCCAACACTGCCACAGCCACCACAACACCAACACATTAAGCCGACCCAGTGGCGTAGCCTATGACAGCGTTGACAAGGTAATACGTGCTTACCTGTGCGTTTAACAGCTTGGCAAAGCACGGTGGAAACAAACAAAAGGACCTAATGAGGAGGATAAACAGCTCAGAGTGAGTGACACCAGATGCCCTGACTTCACCCACACCCTTCCACCCACGCACACATCTCCTCCCTCGTGTCAAGTGAGCCTTTGCAAGAGCAGAACCCAGCAAGCGTTGAGGAGGACGTGTTGTATGCTACGGGGAATTGGCAAGATAGTAAGACTTTAGTGGGAGATAATGAGAAGTGATAGGGAGACGCTTCAGCAGTGGTGAGATGAAAGGCCCGAGGAAGGGGGTGTCTTGAAATTTGCTTGGTCCCGGAAAAACGCATCGACTCGTTCTGCAGACTGGATTAGTCATGTGTTCATAAAAATAAAAAAAAATAAAAAAAATAAAAACAAAATAAAACCCCTAATTTGATCAGCAGTAGCGGCCATATTGTGCAGGTTTTACCGCTCAAAATACACGTCGACCCCCAGACTTTGTCTTACAGGGAGGGTTGAGAGTGCCGTATGTTTGAATGGGGGGGGAGTCCAATAAATATTGGTAGCTAAGGCGATAATGCCCGGGGCCGCTTTCTAAGAGCAGCTATATTTACACCACTGTCGTTTCAGAAACTGATAAACTTCCGTACCATGATAACTTCCATGACGGTCCCTATGTGGAGTTAATCTAACTTAAGTATTACAAGGGCTCGGCGAGTGACGTTCCATTAAAGTTATGCAAGAGCATTAAGCGTATGTATTAAGTGTATTATGGATGAACATCTGTTTCATAGCCCGTAGCTGCGCAGCAGTAATAAAACTGACTTGACCCCCTAGCCTCCCAAGGGTATTTATCTCTGTACATCGAGCTACTGCGCATCACAGAACAGCAACAAAAACAGCGGCATGGCCTCATAGAAACATGATGCTGTTCCCAAACGGTGCAGAGGCCAAAATATTTCCTTCGACCAGGCCTGGCTCTGTGGACATAAATTCTGTTTTCGAGTCGTTATGAATCTGGCCCCAAAAACAAAACAGCTTGCGTGTGCTCTTTTATATCCCTCTTTGTTGACAGCGCTGCTGCAGTAACCCTCGGTCAGGTTGCCATGACAGAGGGGAACTGAGACCCTCTATGTCCAACTCTCTCGCTCTCCATCTCCTTATCTCTCTCTCTCTCGCTCTGTCTCTGTCTTTCTCACCTTCTCCCGAGGAACATCCCTCCTTCTCTGTGTGGCATGCCAATCAAAGAGCAGAAGAAACACTGCGCCATTGAATCCCCCTGCTCAACCGCTCAGTGTTAAAACTCTGTGATGTTATCCCTGTTTGAAGAACACAAACGTCGCTACAGTGTCAAACCAGGTGAGTGAATTACGAGAGGAAATTAATTAGTGAAAAAAATACAAGTGAAATCCCATTCACTTGTAGTCCCTCCCCCAACACACACAGTAGCTCTTCTATCCATCAGTCTTTGTGAGGGATTCAGCAACTAATGAAATCTGCTAATCTGCGTTTATTCATCCTGGAGGAGGCCCTAATCCTCCCAGAATACCATTGGGTGGGCGGGTGGGGAGGAGGGCGAGGAGGGAGGGAGGGGGGGGGGTTCTACCTATGATCATGCGCACGTTGATTTGGTGCAGTCTTCCTACGTGTGTGTGGAGCTCCGAGAGGGGGAAGCAGTCGGATTTAATGAGGTTGTTAAATGATTGAGATCCGCGCTCCTGGTGAGACAAGACATTAATACGTTTCGCTGTTTTCTCCGTTTTTCGGGGTTTGTCACCCCTGGCTCCCGAGCAGACAACCGCTTCTCCCTGCTCAATATGGGAACACACTGTGCACGGGAAACATAAGGGACTTGTTCTGAGATCTCTTCAACCTGCGTTTGTCTCTTCTGTGTCACAAGAACGATCCGAAAATTGTCTTTCTTAGCCCGCGGCCTGTTGAGGCATCCAAGAGCCGAGCAGTGGGATTGAGATGAACAGCATTATAAAAGGTGGGGAGGGGGTAGGAACAGGAGACTTACGCATTACATAGTGCTGCCAGGAGAGAGTTTCACAGCCATGGATGAACGCTCTGAAGAATACTCTGCTCGGTCGCTGCTCTGTTCTTTTACTCTTTTTCACGTCAGATGTCAGCATTTTTTTTCGGCACCAGAGGGGGATTACATCTGTTAAGTGTTTAATTGGACCAGTTATTTTATAAAATTGAATTAAGAAAATAATCATGGTGCATGTGTGTGTGTGTGTGTGTGTGTGTGATTGTGAGCATTCGCGCGTGCGTGAGAGCGCGTGTGTGTGTGTTTGCGACGCTTTGAGCCCTCATGGAAATGAACCATGTCATCCTGTTGAGTAAGCACATTGAAACTTCATATAGTTCATTCAAAAGATGACATCCGAGCCCCAGCGTACATTTGTGTAATTGAGTCGTAGTGTATTTATGGAACGGTATGCGGCGCGCGGCACCAAACACTGGTGATTTCAAACAATACGTAGGCAAGAATAGGAACCAAAACACAATCTTTCACAACTTTCATTATCTTGCGAATGTATTTTGTAATCACTGACAGTGAGGAGGACAATCCTTCCCGTCCCAGAAACAGGTCAAAGTGGGAAAAATGTGCTGGGGAGGGCACTTTGAGTTCACACGGAGGCTACCTTGATACACTATTGATTACGATATGGGATTTCCAGTTTTGTGCTGGGTCATGTAGAGGGGAAAGGAGAGAGAGAGAGAGAGAGAGAGAGAGAGAGAGAGAGAGAGAGAGAGAGAGAGAGAGAGAGACAGGGAGGGAGACAGGGAGGGAGAGAGACAAATACATGGAGAAGGAGAGATAGAGAAATAGAGAGAGAGAGAGAGAGAGAAAGAGAGAGAGAGAGAGAGAGACAGGGAGAGACAGGGAGGGAGAGAGACAAATACATGGAGAAGGAGAGAGAGAGAGAGAGAGAGAGAGAGAGAGAGAGAGAGAGAGAGAGAGAGAGAGAGGGAGAGACAGGGAGGGAGAGAGACAAATACATGGAGAAGGAGAGAGAGAGAGAGAGAGAGAGAGACAGGGAGAGACAGGGAGGGAGAGAGACAAATACATGGAGAAGGAGAGAGAGAGAAATAGAGAGAGAGGGAGAGAGAGAGAGAGAGAGAGAGAGAGAGAGAGAGAGAGAGAGGGAGAGACAGGGAGGGAGAGAGAGAGAGAGAGCGAGAGAGAGAGAGAGAGAGAGAGAGAGAGAGAGAGAGAGAGAGAGAGAGAGAGAGAGAGAGAGAGACTCTCAGGGTCAACATGACAAGAATACAGGTCCTATCCAGGGTTTCTTCCAAGGACTGGGTTTAGACTCTCCACCTGAGAGGAAGGGAGGGGTGAGTGGGTGTTGAAGCCTCCCATGATCTGGTGCCAATGACTCAGTGAAATATCGTGAGAAATAAAACCTTATTTTATTCATGGAAATGTTGCGTTTTTTCGTATATATATTTTTTTACAAAGCAATGCCCCACATAGCAAATAGGTCCCCCAATATTGGTGCAGGCTGCTTTGTTGTACTGGCGGTGACAATTTTGAACGGCTGATTGCTCATTAAAATGTCATAATGGCTGTATTCAACATTCAAATATGCACGGTTTGATAAAATATACAATTAAATAAGAGTGAACCACAAGTGTTCTGTACTCTTGAGGCATAAATAACAAATTGCACTAAGCCAGCATCCAGTAAGTAATTGCCGCGTGGACTGAACCAGCTATTTCCCAACAATATTAGGGCAATTTGTACTAGGGGGATTCAGGAGTCAGTGAGGCCAACGGAAATCAATACAAAGGGCTGAACAAAATGATTCCGATCTAAAAAAACAGTAATGCCAACTCCTCTCTGTGCTCTGCAGTCTTTCACTGAGATGGCTCATGAAATGGAATGGCCCATCTGGATCTCCAAGAGACGGGGAGATGGTACCCTTACTTTACCTAAAGGCGTGCAGATTATGTTTATCGTTTAGCTGTGGTGGTGATAGGCTGCTGTGTGAGGTATCCGTTAAAAAGTCGAACGTATGTGAACAGTTCAGTGTCTTTATGTGCGTGTATGTGTGTGTGTTAGTATGTGCGCATTTGTGTTTGGGTGCACGCGTTTGTGTGTGTATATGTGTTCGTGTGTGTTTGCGAGTGTGCGCGCATCTGTTTTTGGGTGCGTGTGTGTGTGTGTGTGTTTGTGCGCACATGTGTGTGTGGGCGCATGTGGGTTTTGTGTGCGCATGTGTGTGTGTTTTGTGTTTGCATGTGTGTCTGTGTGTGTGTGTGTGTGTGTGTCTGTTGGTGTGTAAGAGTGTGTGTGAGAGAGTGTGTGTGTGTGTGTGTGTGTGGAACTCTGATCAATAGTGCCCTGTAAGGCAGAGAACAGGTGTAAACTATCTACATTATATCATTCTGGGACCGTTTTTTTTTTATACTAGGAGGTGATTCGGTATTGATGGCACCTTGAGACAGATATAAAGGGGAAGGAGCTAACACACATATATCCATCTAAACCACACACACACACACACACACACACACACACACACACACACACACACACACACACACACGCACTCACACTCACAAACACACACTCAAACACACACTCAAACACACACACACACACACGCACTCACACTGACAAACACACACTCAAACACACACTCAAACACACACACACACACACACACACTCACACACACAAACACACGCACTCACACTCACAAACACACACTCAAACACACACTCAAACACACACACACACACACACACACTCACACACACACACACACACACACACACCCACACACACACACAAACACACGCACTCACACTCACAAACACACACACCCCCAACGTACAACACACACACCAACAACAACAACTCAACAGCCGCTCCATGCTGTTTCCCGCCACCTGGGCGCTGCCCCTATGCCCATGAATCTCTGAGGTGCTCCGTGTCACCTGGTGAACTGCACCCGTACGCCTGCATGCCCTGCTACGTATGCCCGAATTTCACACAATGGCCCTGTGTCTACCACAAGGGCCCCATGTCTACAACAAGGGAAGCATCTCTACCACAAGGGCCCCATGTTTACCACAAGGGCCCTATATCTACCACAAGGGCCCCAGGTCTACAACAAGGGCCCCATGTCTACAACAAGGGCAGCATCTCTACCACAAGGGCCCCATGTCAACCACAAGGTCCCTATATCTACCAAAAGGGCCCAATGTCTAACACAAGGGCCACATGTGAACCAAAGGGCCCTGTGTCCCCACAAGGGCCCCATATCTACCACAAGGGCTGCATGTCTACCACAAGGTCCCCATGTCTACCATAAGGGCCCCATGTCTACCACAAGGGCCACATGTGAACCACAAGGGCCCCATGTCTACCACGAGGGCCCCATGTCTCCCACAAGGGCTCCATGTCTACCACGAGGGCCCCATGTCTCCCACAAGGGCTCCATGTCTACCACGAGGGCCCCATGTCCTCCACATACAGTGGGGCAAAAAAGTATTTAGTCAGCCACCAATTGTGCAAGTTCTCCCACTTAAAAAGACGAGAGAGGCCTGTAATTTTCATCATAGGTATACCTCAGCTATGAGAGACAAAATGAAAAAAAAAAATTCAGAAAATCACATTGTCTGATTTTTTAAGAATTTATTTGCAAATTATGGTGGAAAATAAGTATTTGGTCACCTACAAACCAGCAAGATTTCTGGCTGTCACAGACCTGTAACTTCTTCTTTAAGAGGCTCCTCTGTCCTCCACTTGTTACCTGTATTAATGGCACCTGTTTGAACTCCTTATTAGAATAAAAGACACCTGTCCACAACCTCAAACAGTCACACTCCAAACTCCACTATGACCAAGACCAAAGAGCTGTCAAAGGACACCAGAAACACAATTGTAGACCTGCACCAGGCTGGGAAGTCTGAATCTGCAATAGGTAAGCAGCTTGGTGTGAAGAAATCAACTGTGGGAGCAATTATTAGGAAATGGAATACATACAAGACCACTGATAATCTCCCTCGATCTGGGGCTCCACGCAAGATCTCCCCCTGTGGGGTCAAAATGATCACAAGAACGGTGAACAAAAATCCCAGAACCACACGGGGGGACCTAGTGAATGACCTCAGGAGAGCTGGGACCAAAGTAACAAAGGCTACCATCACTAACACACTACGCCGCCAGGGACTCAAATCCTGCAGTGCTAGACGTGTCCCCCTGCTAAAGCCAGTGCATGTCCGGGCCCGTTTGAAGTTTGCTAGAGAGCATTTGGATGATCCAGAACAGGATTGGGAGAATGTCATATGGTCAGATGAAACCAAAATAGAACTTTTTGGTAAAAACTCAACTCGTCGTGTTTGGAGGAGAAAGAATGCTGAGTTGCATCCAAAGAACACCATACCTACAGTGAAGCATGGGGGTGGTAACATCATGCTTTGGGGCTGTTTTTCTGCCAAGGGACCAGGACGTCTGATCCGTGTGACGGAAAGAATGAATGGGGCCATGTATCGTGAGATTTTGAGTGAAAACCTCCTTCCATCAGCAAGGGCACTGAAGATGAAACGTGGCTGGGTCTTTCAGCATGACAATGACCCCAAACACATCGCCCGGGCAACGAAGGAGTGGCTTCGTAAGAAGCATTTCAAGGTCCTGGAGTGGCCTAGCCAGTCTCCAGATCTCAACCCCATAGAAAATCTTTGGAGGGAGTTGAAAGTCCGTATGGCCCAAAAACATCACTGCTCTAGAGGAGATCTGCATGGAGGAATGGGCCAAAATACCAGCAGCAGTGTGTGAAAACCTTGTAAAGACTTACAGAAAACGTTTGACGTCTGTCATTGCCAAGAAAGGGCATGTAACAAGGTATTGAGATGACCTTTTGTTATTGACCAAATACTTATTTTCCACCATAATTTGCAAATAAATTCTTTAAAAATCAGACAATGTGATTTTCTAGATTTTCTTTTTTCATTTTGTCTCTCATAGCTGAGGTATACCTATGATGAAAATTACAGGCCTCTCTCGTCTTTTTAAGTGGGAGAACTTGCACAATTGGAGGCTGACTAAATACTTTTTTGCCCCACTGTACGCCCCCATGTTTATCAGGTACACCTGCATGTCTACCATGGGGGGAAGGTTGGGGCTTGGGGGGTGGGGGGGTCAGGTGTTCATGCCCCCCTGAGCACGCACGCGCCTCTCCACGACAGACTCGCACAAAACAAAACACACAACAAGGCAGCCGGGGACCAGGTGGGGTACAAGACGGAGTGAGGGACCCGTGGTTGTCTGTCGCGCGGTGACAGGACTTCTCATCAACACCTCCACGCCCCTCTAATGAGGCGATAAAGTGAATGAATGAGCCGTGGAAAGCGGCGCGCTGCTGGGGCCCCGACGGGGTTCCCAGGGTGCCCTCCTCCTCCTCCTCCTCCTCCTCCTCCTCCTCCTCCTCCTCCTCCTCCGGCCGCTCCCCCCTAACCTCTCGCCCCTCGCTGTTTTGTGGCCGATCGGAGGGCAGCGGCGGGAAGGCTCACGGGAGGATGAGGCAATCTCTACAATGTGTCTGCAACACATTCATCAGGGCCCCCGCGTGACAAATGCACAGCCCACATGCGATGTGCGCTGCTCGTTATGGGAGGCAGGGAGGGACGCCGGACGGATGGGGCCGGCACTCGGGCAGAGTGAGATTATTACCGCAATATGATTCAATAGCTCTCTCTCTCCCTCTCGCTCTCTCCATCTCTAGGTCTCTCTCTGTCTCTGGGTCTCCCTCGCTCTCTATGCCTATGTGTCTCTCCTTCCTTTAGTATCTCTCTCTCTCTCTCTCTCTCTCTCTCTCTCTCTTTATATATATATATATATATATATATATATATATAGATGGTTAGTGATGCTGCCTGGTACAGTGGATGACAATGGTAAAGCCTAATACTTTGTTGAAACAAGGTAATATTATTCTGACTTATCTACAAAACCAAAATGTTTAACATTGTGTAATAAATGAATAAACCCTTTTTTGGGGTTGCAAGCCCTTGAAACAGGAGTCCCATCATTTTGACAATTCAGCCATGAAAGTAGTTTTATTTGAGGTAATCTGTTCGTCATGCTAAAAGAAACATAATCAAAACGGTTTCCTGACTAACATGTATCATTTTGGAGATAAAGCATGGTGCAGCACTCTTCCAATGAGACTTCTAGATACAGAAATAAATAAGATAGATATTTAGATAGAAACGCTTTAGGTAGAAGCTGGCCCAGAATGATTATCGCTGGCAAAAAATCTATTCATACTAGACTAACGTAACTACAGATAGTTTTTTGATTGTTTTGACCCCATTGCCTTCACTTCATAAACTCATATTCAGGGTAATTGGCCGGAATGAATGAAGATAATGAAAAGATAGAGTGAGGACAATATATTAAATTAGCAAGTTTGGAGGTGTAATGAATTTCCGAGTTAAATATAATCAGAACACACTTTGTGATGAGGTGTTAAGATGGTCAAACTGATTGTTAAGTCATTAAGTCTGAAACAGGTCATTTGGATCCTGTGTTATTTCCATCCTAATTGATTTTAAATAGATGATCGTCATAAATTGACAGCCCCTTTTAATTTCATAAGAAATGATCTAAAAAATGATGGACTGTGGGGAGAATATGTGCTTTGGAACGGTATGCAGGTCCCTGATTTTTGACAGCCAGTGCAGATTAGTTTGTTCTTCAGAACCAATGACTTCCTCCTAACGCTTTAATCTGTCAGTCCAAACACTTGGAGAAGCCCGTGTTTCATATTCCAGCAAACAGATCGGCGTATTGTCAGTAGCCAAGGCAGAGACAGTAGACCGTATCCATCTGCTACCTCCCGGGAACTGCAGTGGGGCTTAGACGTATTAACTAAATCCTCCTGCTTAAGCAAACAAACCAGGAATTGTCTAAACAGAGACCCACTCAAACACAAGAATCAAGTTCATAGTTTGTTCCCCTGTTAAAATGCAGATATCTGGGGTTTGAAATGACAAAGGGGGGAGCATGTTGCCTATTTCAATAACAAAGACAGAGGGAGGGGGGGGGGGGGCGAAAGGAAACAGCGACAGAATGTGCGCCTTAAGCCTCCGATAACACCTCTCGTTTCCCGTCTCGGGGAGTGACAGTGAAAGCGTATGGCTGGCCCAGTGGCAGGTCTCGGCAGAGGACAGCGGGGGGCGGGGGGAGGGGTTCTTGAGTTGCATCCCAGGAAAGCCTGCGCTCATAAATTGCATGATAGCGGTGTGCGTGTGTTTGTGTGTGTGGCGCGTGCGTGTGTTTCCCCCCTGCTGCTGAGGTTAGCTTTTACAGCAGGGGGCTTTGAGGGGAAAGGGGGGGTCGGGTGAGGATGGGCAACAAACCTTGACACCGACAGACTGACCTGTGGCGTGTGGCGTGTGGCGGGGGGAGGGTGCATCGCGGCGTGATGGCGGCTTGTCGGCTGAATGCAGACCTGATACTGACTGTATGCATAGCGATGTAAAGCTCTTGATGGGTTTTAGTCAAAGTGTGTCAAGACTGACAAGCGCGAGACTGGGGGAGGGGTGGGGGGGGAGGAAAAAATGTCTGACAGGCAGCCATGTTTATGTAGAGCGATCCGGGCCATGGCGGAGATAATTCGTGGCGCCCGGGTTTTCCATCTTGTGAAGCGCTGGCGTCAATGACCTTGTTTGAGGAGGGGAGGATCTTATATTCCTCTAATCCCTTGAAAACAAACTCCCACTGATCGCGTGTCAGAAGGGGTTTAAGAGCACCATTGTCAAGTATAAACGCTGACATGAAAATAAGGGGCTTGTTTGTTCTAGCAGTAGCGTCATATGTTTGACTGGCTCTTGAAATGAACTGAGACAGAGGCAATTTGAATAATGTTACTGCTAAACCCAACGGTTTTCCAGAGAATAACCAGAACATCGTGTTTTGACATCTTTATATTTGTGGAGGAAAGCCTTGCTCTGTAATAGGATTTTGCCTCTTTAGAGACATTTTGATGATAATGTCTCTATTTTATGTCCAATCCTTTGAGATATATTACGGCATTACAAGTATTTGTTTGGCTTGTCTGTATCTCTTTCTCTCTCTGTCTTTCTGTTTTATGCCTTTCCCTTTGACACTCTGGCCATTTAAATTTCAGCCATTGAATCAGTTGAAAACTTCTTTATGAAATCCCCTGACACAAGACGGGCAGGTTCTGTCCATTTAGTTTGAAATTTTCATGGTTGACAGGCGGGAATGCACACCTGAATCTCAGTGAGATTCAAATGACAGGCGTGCTGGGGACAGAACTGAAACGTATTCATGTGTCCACATATAATGTGTGCCCCCCTTTTTTAGCCTTTGAACTAAACAGTTGCTATTTAAGGACATTTTGGATCAGAGAAACGGGTAAAATCGGCGCGCAACCCGGAGTTCACCTCTTTGACATGTTTGGGAGAAGGTTCTTCTTCCCATATGGGGTCATTTGTTGTATAAATACAGCCCAACGATCGGAGAGCTTTCACCATAGCAAAGGACTGTCGGAAGCCAAAACAAGGAACTGCGGTGTTTGCCAATGTGCCACATCAGAGTAGATCTGCGCCTGTGGTGAGGGCAGCACTAAAACCACTCAATTGACAAACTGCCTGCAGGATCCATTTTGAGACTTCGACCTCAAGAGGACATTTTATCTCACAGTGTGAGGGCATTGACAGGGACTCTGCTCTGAGTAAACACTGAAACGACATTGTGATGTAGTCGTAGCAGGAAACAAGTTAAACATTAGTCTCGGCCCCTTGTCGTCCCGGCTGATGTACCAAAACCCTGCTGCTGTTGAAAGAAATCAGCTTTTTCCATGTCTCCAGCAATATTTAGCGGGTCTTTTGACCGGCACATTTCTAATCTTGGTGGTATGGTGAAGTTGCAGGGGTTGTAGACGGTGCAAGATTGTAGACAAGAACACGAAGAGGCATCAGTCAGGTTTTGCCAGCTGCTTCACTCTCAATTCAGGGCAGTGCACATGTGGGGCCCTGTTTGATGGGTCAGGTGGAATGAGACGAAGGATGGAAGACGAGGCCGTCCATCAATGCACATCACTCAGTCAAACCACGTCAGAAGAAAGCGCCTGTAGGAACCAGACAGAGTGGAGACAGAAGTGTGTCAGCGCAAGACGACTCGAAAAAAGGCACAAACAAAGTAATAAAATGAGTGACGGGCTCCATTGAGAGGAAATAGGACAATTTTGTAGCCTCTTTGACATTGGCTTTCTCTGGAGGTAGCCTGCCAAGAATACGGGGTGGATCTGGCGGCGCGTTCTCCCCGAGAGATGCAAACACGCCTTGGTGGTCTTCAGAGCACTTGTCAGAGCACTTTAACCTCAACACGTCCCTGCCGGCTTCTAACCCTCAACTCTCACCTCCGATTGGTTGTCAGGGGGGGCCTCTGTTTGGGTCCAGGCCAAGGGTTTGTATCCCTTTTTTGTCCCTGGATCCCGCAGGCTGTAGGGTAGGAGGGTAGGAGGGTAGGAGTGGCGCAGGGTTTATGGCGGCGGTCATGACGTGTTAGTGGGGCTGGGAGTGCTGGGTGTGACAGAGCAGATGGAGGGAGCAGTGGGAGACTGGACGCACCTCTCGGGGTCCCGTGGCGAGTCCCTCGGGCCGGCGGTGGAAAGTGACTCGCCCTAATTAATCCTGCAAACTGTATTTGTATCTCCTCAATATCAGGGCGAGAGAGAGAGAGAAAGAGAGGGAGGGAGAGAGAGAGAGAGAGAGAGAGAGAGAGAGAGAGAGAGAGAGAGAGAGAGATAGAGAGAGGGAGGGAGAGAGAGAGGGAGAGAGAGGGAGGGAGAGGGAGAGAGAAAAAAAAGACAGAGAGAGAGAGAGGGGGGGAGAGGGAGAGAGAGAGAGAGGGAAAGACATAGAGAGAGAGAGAGCGAGAGAGAGAGAGAGAGAGGGCAAGAGAGAGAGAGAGAGAGGGAGGGAGATAGAGAGAGGGAGGGAGAGAGAGAGGGAGAGAGAGGGAGGGAGAGGGAGAGAGAGAGAGAGAGGGGGAGAGGGAGAGAGAGAGAGAGAGGGAAAGACATAGAGAGAGAGAGAGAGAGAGAGAGAGAGAGAGAGAGAGGGGGCAAGAGAGAGAGAGAGAGAGAGGGAGAGAGAGAGAGAGAGAGAGAGAGAGAGGGATGGAAAGCTAGCGAGTGGAGGACAGAGTGTGTACATGTAGTTTACACCTCTCCCTTAGCTACCGTTCAGTTGTCTTTTTTCATTTTGTCTGTTTCTTGAGGGAGTTGGTGACATGCATGGCAAGCCAGGGAGAGGGAAGGACAGTGAGGGTAGTTACAGAGTTTGGGGGTTTAGGAGGCATGAGCGACAAGGTTGGTAATTGCGGGATCCATGTCAAATGGATGACACAGTATTTTTGTGGCAGTGGAATAAAAATAGGGGCAAGAGTTGGGGGGTGTGTTGGTGTGGCGTTGGAGGAGGGAAGGGTGAAAGAGATCAGATATTTTTTAATTTCAGGGTCAAACTCAGCTCTTACTTATGTTTCAATCATGCAACTGTGTCCAAAAAAAATAAAATGAAATATGCAGCACATTGCAAGAGACTGGAAAGGCTAATCGTCTTAGGGAAATGATTTGAATACTGGGCGTTTTTTGGTGGATGTGGCCTCGCATAAATGGGCTTCCACAAGGCCTTAACCCGTTTTTTTTTGCACTAAGTGAGATGTGGAGGAAATATGCAAATCATGTTGGCCCCCCGTAGTCAGAATTCCACCATCCAAATTCTTGATGTACCCGCAAGCCGTGCTACGTTCCATCACTGAGGCTGCAAAATAGTCGAAATAATCCCATTCTATTATCCTCCTGGCTATTTTCATTAGCGAATCTTTTCAGATCTGCAAAGTTGCTCCAAATTTTTGCCATGTTGCCTCATGAAATGCAGCAATATGATCAAAAGGACGAAACTTTTTGTTCAACCTGACGGTATAGATAAGCGTCATGCTAACACGTTTGGTCTCCCATGGAAACAAAGGAAGAGCGTGCTGAGCCGGAGACAGAACACAACATCCCCCTTTAACTACAATCGTGGCCGGGCGTAAGACAGGGAACACGTGGTTCAGCATGTGAATTTTGGCAGCAGTTTAATTCCCGAGTGGTAGGCGACCTATAGTGATCATCAAGTAGCGTGAAGTTGTGAAGCTCAGGCCAGGTCCAGTGGGATGTGCTTTTAAGTACAATGCTGAGTGTTTGCGTTGCTATAGCTTTATCCTTACATCCTGTCTTGTGAATACGTGAACACCTTATACTCTAACACAAGGGCTTTTTTTAAATGCCTCACGGGAGGGGAATCCTATAAACCTAACCAGTTGTTTAATAAAAAGAGTCGCAAATATAGCCTTTTTCTAGCTTATAATAGCCGGCCATTCCTTCTTCCTACTAATAAAAAGTTCACTGAAGAGCTTATGTGTGCCTCTGTAGGTCTATAAAGCTAGGTCAGCCATTTTTCATACATCTATGTTTAAAAGTGCCAATCCTGCAGTGACCTATTACTATCCAGTACAATAATACCTACTTTTAGATTAAGTAAAGGGTACCTCCAGAGGTCTGAAGTTCCCCATCCCAGATGGTGATAACCTGAATTCTCTCTCTCTCTCTCTCTCTCTCTCTCTCTCTCTCTCTCTCTCTCTCTCTCTCTCTCTCCCTCCAACTCACACTTAACCCTACTCCTGCTCATAACTACAAGCCCCAGCCACTCTGGACCTACATCACATGAAGATATTCTCCCATAAGTGTTGCCTGCGCAGAGAGACGGTCCTCTTGTGTCCTGCGTGTTGCCTCTGGATAAATTATTTCCTCTTGTTCTGTGCCGGTCCTAGCTGGCGGCCATTAAAGAGGCATGTTTGCTTGGAGGACGAGGAAGAGGAGGATCCCATCCCATCCCTCTCTCTCTCCTCCACTCACACATTTTCCATCCATCCATCTCTGCATCTCTCTCTCTCTCCCTCTCCCTCTCCCTCTCTCTCTCTCTCTCTCTCTCTCTCTCTCTCTCTCTCTCAGCATTCTCAAGATGGGAATCTTGCAGCATTATTCTGCTTCGCCATCTGTATAAAAGGTACAAATACCTTGAAATGGGGGTTGTATGGCAGTTGGCCGTGACGTCAGCTCGTCTGATGTAACGGCGCACTACTAGAAGATGATGTCAAGGCCCCTAAAGATGTCACTTGTCGATAGAGCTGAACTCCATGAAACTTTGCTTCAATCCAGCAGACATTACTCACAATATCAGCACACACGTAAGGGTTCAGATGAATATACGTTTATTGATATTTCTTGGTTTGTACATAGATAGAATTACATAACTACTTAAGTAAATCCATTTCTTGATTGGAGGAATGTACCATTTTTGGGGGGATGTTTAATCTGTTGTGTAGTTAAATGTGCATTTGGATATTGTTTAAGGGTTTGGATTTTTTAAGGAGGGGAATATCATTAATTGTCTCACATTTATTAATATGATATAAATCTAAATGAATAGTTTGTTTATTCATTAATATTATAATTGTTTTCTTCTGTTAAATGGACTGCTCTTATATGAGGAGCCAACCTATAAATAGAGTTCACTTGAGCCAGTCAGGGGTAAGATGAGTGAGGGAATGTCTATGTACAGCACCCTGGGATTAGTGGTGGGACCCAGAGGGGTGATGCCAGCCACAAGGCCTTAGTTCGATTGTTTTGTCATTTTATTAACACAAATTCAAACAAGATGGCAGACCAGCTCTGCCGATTCGGCCTGAGAAGCAGATCCTCACAAGTTCATCCTTAACAGGGGGTCCTTGTGGCTCCTCCTTTGAGCCGGCAGTCGAGGTAATTACAAAGGCAAATCGACGTCTGCGTAAATCGGGTGAAACGGCATGGCGGGAAAAGCCTTCTGATGACGTGTTATGTGTGGGAACTGCCACTGTGGGATTTAAACCTTCCTGAAGAAGCAACAGAGTAGTTAGCAGCTAACGATTACCTCGGACAAAGAGCTGTACCTTTCTGCTCTGAAACGCTTCCTGCTTCCGCTCCCTTTCTCCTCAAACGCTTTTCTGGTGGCTTTAACCCCTATGCTTCAACATGCTGTATAATGATGCACAGCAGCTCTGCTTTCGTTTGAAGAGTTGAAAGAGGAAGAGAAAGTCATTGTTTAGCAAGCAAAGTTGCTGCCCGACGTGCGTGCTATATGTCACCACACACTGACGCTTTTGTGTTCAACGTCCTGCCTCTTATTCCAGAAAGCCTAAAGCTATGCTAAAACACACAGTGAGGCATTAGGCCGGCTTTGTTAAGTTCTGTGGAAAAAATTCAAGCTGACATAATGAAGGATCATCTTTATGGCAATATGGCAGGATCTGTGTTTAAAAGGGGCTTCTATCTCGCTGTCTGACTCACGCATCCGCCAAGCTCCCACTATAAAGAGGGTCCTTGTGGATTCACATACTCAGACACGCACACATAATTTTGCTTCCCAATTAGCCAAAGAGCCATACTTGGAAGAACCCAATCCATACTTTGTGTCTGGACAAGATTCATGCTTGTTTATTGTATAGAGATCGTTCCAGCATCCTACTACCTGCTGCCTTGCATATTATATATTGCCAGTTCCGTCTGATGCAGTAGATCCTATCCTGGCTTTTATTATATGAATGTTCACTCAGTACGCAGGGTTTTAATAAACCACCGATTATGGATTTACGATGGCTACGTTGAACACACTTTTTGACATCGAGTCACTCATGGTAATCGATCATCATAGATCACTGTAAACTGATTATTCAGCCCATGCGAAACAAATCTGTGCATGTATGCATCTCGTTAGGCTCCTTCAGTCCTTCCTGAGGTTGTCCCCTCCTGGGTCCCACTGACACATGAGTACCACTCACAAGGGCCCCCGGGGACTCATGAAGGGGAGGAGCCCCTCTTGTCTGGATCATTTCTCAAGGTTTACTCCATCTCCCCACTGGGGGGTTAGGTTGTGAGTGCTTCACACACTGTGGCCATAACTCCGGATCGATGCTCCACCTGCCTCTTCTCTGTTGTGTTATCTGGCTGCCGGGCCGGGGAGCTCAAAACTTCTCATCTCAATCAGATGAGATGAGATTTGGAAATCCCTTGATTTCTTTCTGCAGGATCAGACAATCCAGTCGTTGTGATCCAAATCAGCCTTTTCAAGATGACCAGATCCTGATTATCAGTGATCAAAGTGTATGTAGCTCCGACAGTTGGTTTAAAAAACAATGGACTGAGCTTATTTTACCTTTTGTACCTGATTTATATTCTGATTTATAAGGATTTATATTTTGGTCTGATAAATGTTATAGGGGTAATACCGATTTTTTTCTCAAAATCAAAGATCCAAATCGTCCCAATCCCATATTGGGAATGTTCTTACACGTTTGGATGATTTGATCCATATTATAGGAGCCTTTGGATTAGCTCATCGGATCTGATTCAAAGTGACCTCATGCGTAGCAGAATTGCTATCAGACCACAGCGCCCCTCAGAAGGAAGCACCTCAGGAGCTGTGGCCTGGGGAGATCATTGACAGACGGCTTATGTGTACATGAACAGTTAAATTAAACAGTGACTCTTCTTGGTAGAGGCGTAGAGTTCCCATAAAAGTCTGAGTGGTTGGCCAACAGCAGGTGACCGGTTGAGACAAAAGTCAGTGTCCTCAAGGAAAATAAAATTCTTGGAAAAACAAAATAAAATAAAATGACCATAGGGTCCCTTTAATGTCCATAAATCTAAAATAAAGAATATATCCAATGGGCCTTGTAACCAAAGAGTTCCCAGAATAATCCAATAAAATGACTGATAGTAATTGGATTGTTATGTCTTATTTTATATTGTATTCTATGCAGTATAAAAGCAATTGCAAGAAAAGAAGCAAGAACATCGGCAAATGGTATAGCCTACTGTGGGCAGGAAGGTTCGCTCAGGAAGCTCAGAACAACTGCCATAAACAGGCATGTGTCAAACATTTCTTAAACAACCATGAACCTGACTGACGGGAGTTTTTTTTCCTTATGAAGTCTGTCATTCCATCCCTGGAAGTACAGCCCATTCATGTGACAGACATAGGCTAAGGCTGTGTATTGTCACAAATGTTTTTAAGCTAACCATATGCAGTACATAATCCAATCATTTGAACTCCAAGGCTCCTTGGCATTAGATTAAAGACTGTTGAGTTAAGGCCTAAAGTTTGGAATGGATATGTTGATGTACGTACAGTTAAAGCCTCTCTAGGGACGTGGAAGCATCAAAGTGCAGGATGGACAGCTGTACGGAACAATGGCTGGCTTCAACCACAAATCCTCGCAAACAGAAGTTGGGAAGCTAAACCGGTACAAGCAACGTATTGGGTCAGAGTAGGCTGAGGGTAGCTGAGGGTATTCCCACAATGCAATGCATTGTGGGAATACGCAACAGATTATTCTTTACTGTTCAGATGAACTCTGTCTAGCTTTATGGGGAAACTTGTTAGTTGAAGTTCTAGGATGTTGCCCTCTTTCGTCATAGTACCCATGTGACTGGAAGTCCCCCGGCATCTCACATCGGCCCTTATGTCGTTAATGTGCCCAGGCAGTTTGGTGCTTTCGCTTTCCATTTGCACCTCTGCTCTGCCATTGATCATCGCCAAGTGATCCGTCTATCGGTCTTTTAGCAGGCATGGTTTATATATTGTGGTCTGAATTGGGAATAATGAATGACGGATACGTTCATCTCCTGAAGCAGAGGATGCACCATCGGTACTAAAAACGCAAAAGATAAAATCAAAAAAGTGAAAGCAATTCCAACAGTACCCAAAATGTTATTTCATATTCATATGTTAATTCGTATTTCATTAATTTCATGTTATTTCATATTCATATGTTAATTCGTATTTCATTAATTTCTTCACTATCTAACATAAACATTGCAGCCTTACAAGTTGTTAAAAATAAATCCTTTCATATTTTACCATTCCATTGTCTGGAAGTGTGAGGCCCACACATACTTCATTATCGTAACCCTTTTCTCAAATGAATGCAGTGCTAACAGTGGTGGCTTCATTAAGGCTCGCAAGTGAAGAAAAACCCTCACTGTGCCCAAGTTCCCCAGCCAATTGTTGAGACGTCCTAGTCTCCGTAATAGTGGCGGAGAAACGCTGTCTTATCATTTCACCTCACCTTGAAACAGCAAAATGCCGATATACCACAAGGCTTCTCTTGTATAACGCTGAACCTTGGCTTTTCAGCATGACAATGAAAGAAAGAAAGGACATCTCGGTAGGAGGCAAAATAAACAAGCGCTTGCTTTGTGCATTAGTGTGATTAATTATTTTCGGCGCATGAAATTAGCCCAGTTTTATTCCTTTTTTTTTTTAAGGGAGTAAAAGTGCTTGTCAAAGCAACCATGGCAGCTGATATTTATGGCCTGTGGTGGGCTTTGCATTGCTGCCAGTATGGCAGTCTTTGTAGTCCGGGGCCCAAGTGTGTGATTCTAGGATATTTATCACTGATCCTACCCTTGAGGGCCTTCTGCAAACTTGTCAAGGAGCGATCATATGCAAAGGCTCACTGAACCGCACTGGGATTCGTCAGTCAGTGTCGCCTTTTTCCCCCGACAACAGTTTATTTATTTTTCCCACAGATTTAAAGTGGTGACATTGTATTCTTTCCATTCATTCTTGTTCATTAGAAGTGTGCCAAGGAAGCAGTAGGCGCAACTCTCGCTTCACGCAGGAAATATTTACAGAATTTCTCTACCATACAAATGTTCACATCAATCTTTGTGACTCAGTCAGTCAGAATTCATGTTTTCCCCATTGGATTTACATGGTGATGCTTTTCTATTCAGGATGTCTTTCAGAGAAGATAGTGAATATAAAGTAGCTGAAGAATGCTGGAACAAATAAGCCCATTTTGATTCCACACTAGAAATACACCTCCATACTACTTCCATATATCCTTCTCTTCTTTCCTACTCCCGAATAAGTTGTATCGCGGATGTTCTACCAGGTAACATTATTCCTGTTTGTAGGGATAGCCAAAGTAAGCTAAAGCGCTAGCTGTAGCTGCTTAAAGACACGAGTCACTAATAGAGAAACATGGGCCATTAGACGAGAAGGGAGTGTACAACTTCCACTGAGGCCTTCATCTTACAAACCAAATAGCCGCCATAATAGGACAACAACAATAGCAGAAAGCCAATGGCCGCTGTCGCGAAAACAGAACATAGCGGGTTCCAATAATTTCAGTCCACTGTAATGGGATAGAAAAACACTGCAATTTTTGGCCATTTTCTGAAATGGTAAGCAAGAGTGCCCTGCACACCGCTAATAACAGCCCTTCATGCTACCTTTGCTTTTAGAGGGGATTTTTTTGGGTAGTCCGACCATTCCAGAGTTAGAAGTTCCATTTGGTCAAAGAAAGCCTTTTAGGAATCATTAGGGAACTTCTCCACTAATTTATTTTTGAGTGTGTGTCAGGTATTTCTTTCTGTTAAAAGAGATTTTCATTCTAGATGCTCATTTACTGCAAAATTAACACGGTGAGTTTGCACAAAGTGCAGAGTACTGTGTGTGTGTGTGTGTTTGTGTGTGTGTGTATGTCTGCAAATGGTCAAATGTGTATGTACTTATGTGATTTGTGCATCTGTTAAAGGTGTGCATATGTGTGTGTATCCCTGTGCTTTAGAGGTGTGTCTGTGTGTGAGTGAGTTTTAGGTGTGTATGTACGCATGTGTGTGGCTTTTAGAGAAGTGCATGTGTGTTTGTATGTGTGTCTTTTTCCGGTGTGTGTGTATGTGTGTCTGTTTCAGGTCTGTATGTGTTTGTCTGTAAGAGGTGTGCTTGTGTGTGTCTGTGTGTGTCTGCGTCTGTGTGTGTGTGTGTGTGTGTGTGTGTGTGTGTGTGTGTGTGTGTGTGTGTGTATGTGTGTGTGTGTGTGTGTGTGAGTGTGTGTGTATGTGAGACATGCATACTCATTGCAATAGCAGCTCTTGGCATACTCCTTTTGGCAAATTTGACAAGTGAGGATACTGAGACTGGAAGACAGGTGCACGGAAGCTTACTGGGGCTTTCACAGATATATACTGAATGTGTTTGGGTGAAAGCATAAAGCCAGTACACAGACAGCTTACGTTTAGGTTTCCCTTATTGCCGACATCCCCCTGTTGAATATAAGTAGGCTGAATACAACCATCTTTCATCCATTTATTTATTTAGTTCAATTGAAACTCATTATAAAATTAAATTTCTTTGGTAATTAGACAAAGATTACATTTTGATCATGTGCCTTCCCTAGTCGGTGATGGAGTCCACATCATCATCTTTTTAAACAAGCCCTGCAATCGTTTTTTTTTTATTGAAACGTGGGAATATTTGTTCTGCTCAGAACACAATGCCACATTACAAACAAGCCCGAACAAGCAAATCAGCCACAGAAGCCGACTGCACACATTCCCACTGTTTCATTTTCCAGTTTCTCCTAAACTTCTTGAACCCCAGGCGTTGTTGGCAGGTGCACTGTGCACCAGTCCAGAATGGCCTAGCTATGACCAGAAGGGGTTCCTCCAAAAAAAATAGAATTTCAAGTGCTTTACTGAATGGAGTCATTAGGCTTTTTGTAGGGAGACAAAATGCACTGTAACTGACTACATAATCCGAAAGCTACCACCTGAATTTGGACGCTAAATCCTACGTGTGTAGATGTTTCAATTTGCAGGCCTATGGGCTTGACTGTAATTGTGAATGTATTGTTGCAATATTGTACATATTTTGTATTATGTGTTTGTGTGTGTGTATGTGTGTGTGCACGCGTGGAAACGATTGCGACGCATAGAGCAACCCCCCCCCCCCCCCCCCCCCCCCCCCCCCCCCGCGCCCCCCTCCCGTTTCCCTTTAATGCTCAGAACCTTGATGAACTGTGCGGTTGCCATGGCAACGACTTTTCACAAGCGGGCGAATCGCCGTGGTCCCCGGTTCGCTGCCGGAGCCCCTGACTCCACACGGAGACTCAGCCCCCGGAACCGTGGTCGTAGCGCACCGGGAGAGGGCTCCAGGCTCACCCCATGTGTCCCTCCCACTCTCTCGGATTGTATACATGCACGTGTCAACATCACGGTGTGACTGTAAGAAAACACGATGCTCATGTTCGCCATCATCTTCAAATGATCATGATTATAAGTGTGTTTGAGTGTTTCACAGTGTTTGAGAACCCTGTGAAACTGTAACTGCGATGTGATGCATTTATTTTCATCTTAGAAACAATTGGAGACGCACAGAAATCAATCGACTAGGCCCATGCAATGAGATTACAGCAGAATTTAACAAATGCTAATGTAGGCTTTTTGATATCGCTCCATTACATACCACTCGCGTCGTGTCATGAAACGAGGTGGCAGGAGATAAACCCATGTTCGCGGAATGACATCAAATTTTCATGAGAATTAGCCTAAAAATAGATTAACAACGCTCCAGTTGAGAAGTATACTTTGAGGCTGGTACGCTCAACAATGCCCCCTGCTGGAGGCCAGACACATGGACAAATAAATAAATAATTTTGTTTAATGATGAAAAGAAAAAAAACATGTCTAGCAGATGGGATGGAGAACTATTTAGCAACAGTGAATAGTAAACAAATAGTTGGCCTACAAAGTAATAATTGTTTTTCGCAAGTGTGTTGTTTATAACCATGTTACAGGGTAAACCGCAAACCAAAATGACCATGTTTACAGTCTCCAATGTCAATATTTATTTTTTCATTTCACAACTGTAGTTGTGAAATGAGAACAACATATATCAAACGTTATTTCAGTGGTTTTGGATAGGCTCCCATTTCAATGTTTGTACTGCTGAGAGCGCAATGACTTGCAATGATCAAATAGCATAAGAACCATGAAATAACTAATAATCAACTTATTCTGTCAGCACCGTGGCTGGGCTTGTTGGGAGGTTCTTTAAAGACACCCCCCCCCCCCCCCCCCCCCCCTCTCCCCTGAATCTCCATACTTACTTTAATTTATTTGTAGGCATGAAGCCATAATCATGTAAACACTATGACTCATTCAGGGAACTGCCACGCTTTGATATTAAACTCTGTACTTATTATCTTTAAAGAACACCACACACACACACACAGCCACACACACACACACACACACACACACACACACGCACACACACACACACACACGCACACACACACACACACACAAACAAGGAAAGATAAGTGTATTTTTTGTGCTCATGTGTGCGCACACAAACACACACACACGCGCGCGCATGCAAGCACACGCACGCACACACACACACACACACACACACACTACACTAACGGACATTGGCAGGCTCTGTTGCATGCAGCAATAATTTTAAGTGGGTCTGACCTTTTCCATGCTTGGTTTTGGATTACGTTCATGTTCACTTCATCATGTTAGTAAATAATGAGAATATCGCTTCCTCCGTGCCTGTGATTTGTTTTAAATGCCTTTCTCATTTGTTTTAATTTAATGTGTGTCCTTAAGCTCACGCTCTCTGTGATATGATCGCGTCAGGTTTGTCTTGCAGAACTCATTTCAACATTGGATTAACACTGCCATCTAGTGCACAATACATTATATATAGCTGTATGGCGCACAGGCTTTAATCTAGTGAATTCAGATATATGTGTTTAAGGCATCTTGCCTAAGGATGTCTACAAGTGAGGCTGCATAGTATGGGATCAAACTCAGTGCCTTCCTTGCCTGGTTACCAGCCCCTGAATCCCTGCCCACTTAAAATAAGAAATGATATTCAGGACGATTATCAGGATAGTGCATTTGGCCTGGAGGTCAAAAACCTTATCCAACACCACACAATGCTGAAATGTAATTAATTTTTGTTGAATGGAAGTTGCCAAGCATTGGTTTTAACCATATCACCTCATTTAACCAATAAGAAACTTGTATCGTTAAACCTCAATGTACGCCAAACTCCAAAGAAATGGAAAATCAACACCATTTCACCATAGCATTGATCGAGCAACATTAGAGAGATTTAGAGGGAGACTATCGCAGATACGATGACGATCAGGTGTGCTGATGGCCTTTAGTCTTCCACAAGCTGTGTCACTATCAGAAAGTTATATAAAATACTGATTAAAAAGAGGGCGATGGCCTTGTCAAACCGTCCCGATTGGTTCATTTTAATAATGCTTTGGTGAGTTTGCCTTCTGTGACGATGTGATGGGCGGAAGGTCGCCATGACCCACGGTCACTCCGCAAAGTGATTTCACTCTTGACACATAGGTCCTGTAACAAACACACATAGTGCTAATTATCTTGTCCAAAAGGCACTTAGGCAGCCCACAGGCTATTAGAGATGTAAAATGGCCCACAGTGGTGTGATATAGGGCCCCTCCTTCCATTTCCTTTGGTTTTAAATGAAATCTCTCTCTCTCTCTCTCTCTCTCTCTCTCTCTCTCTCTCTCTCTCTCTCTCTCTCTCTCTCTCTCTCTCTCTCTCTCATTCAGCCTAACACCATCTGGCGAGATCAGTGCGGGTAAGAGAAACAGAGACGGAGGTAGTTAGCACACCACTCGTTAGTTACCGCGCGGTCATTATGTCCCCTTTGGCTCTAAAGGTTTTAAATGAACATTTGGCACCAGGCAAAGCACTTTCTGCTTTGGAAATGGCGCTTGTGTTCATTACATTGCACTCAAATCGTCATACACATAAGCTATATTGCTTATTTGCACAAACCACGTTGCGAAGGCCGTTTAGAGTCCGTCGAGTCGAACTGCCTCAGGCGTAACACGGGGTTCGAGGGTGAGGTTATGGTGACATTGAACACCGCCCAAGGTGGTTCGATCGTACTGCTCAGGGGGTCAGTTTCACCGACACACAAACAAAACTAAGCACACAAGGGCAGGTGACCCCGACCATGTAAATACAACTCTCGGCCCGCAAAGGCCGGTCAAACAATACACACACAACGTCCCGCTTTTCTTTGTCTTGACAATCCATAAACACACATGGCCCCAGCCGCCTGATTACCGTGCCTATTTACCATGCTGGGGAAACCAAACAGAAAGAGGGAGAGGAGGCCTTGGCTTTGGATTTTGCTCATTACCTGCTTAAATGGTGGCAAACAGGAAACAGCTGTTACCGCGTATTGCCATTCCAAAATCATGGCGTCTCGCACTCCCACTCGAAATCCACTGCAATGTACTCTGCGCTATTCTGTGTACTGCGTTTATAGGATGTGATAATAATCCACACTTTGCATCAGACTCCATAAAAGGCGGGTATTTGCTTTTTGCGATTTAATCGGGATGTCAGAAATGATACCATTTTATTCATCTAGAAGTCTGTCTCTGCTCTCTGCCAAAGAGGGGTTGGAAAGATTTGAATAGGGCTGTTTTTGTGTTGTGAATTTGTTTACCTTCAAGGCAAATTCTCTGAACTATGTCGGTCAGCGATAATATCGGTATTGGTGAAAACATTTTGGAAAATACCTCTAAAGAGGTGGAAAGCTTAACCAACTATGAAGGACAGTGCGTTATCTATGGCTTGCAGACAAATCTGAATCATTGACTCAAGCTGAAATGGAGCTCACTACTGTAGCCCAGAGAAAGTTGAGGCGGTACGGTAGTGTTCCACAATATCAGTTTCAAAATGGTGTGAGGAATCTGGAAGTAATACAAAGCAAACAATTGCTGCGTTGCTGCATTTTAATTTCATCAAAATAATTTCTTTAGGTGAAAAATCAGAAATGTATGACCTTGCCAGCCTCCTGGAAAAGCACATTTGGATAATTGTTGTTTGCGTGCATCTATTTACAAACTTGATTGATTGTTGATACATTTGAGTCTTCTATTGCAGTGTCCTGATTGAGACTTTCATTGGATTCTTGTCATTCTGCAACATCAAATATTCAAGTCAAAAACATACAAGGCACTCTGCTCAGACACTGCTTGCATGCATCTGGAGGAAAATTAACACAGATCACATACAATGCTTGGAACACACACACACACACACACACACACACACACACACAATCTGAACCATTTTAATTGTAAAAACACACAAACATGTATTTGTGCTTGCATACACACACAAATACACACACACAAACACACACAAACACATTTGCAGTCTGTAACATTTTAATTAAGATTATATTTCAATTAAGATCAAGCAGGCAGGTTATGAGGCTGACGTTTCTTATGCGTGGTTCTGTGTTGTGTTCCCAGTAGCCTCAGTCGCCTGGAAGTTTGCCACCGCGAATGGAGTGGAAATCGCCTGGCGGTACACTGTGTACTATTTCCAGAGCAGAAAACATAGATACAAAAAACATGAAGACCAACACCATACAGTACAGTAGGCTTATTTAGCATTGCAGTCAAGTTGCTCATCATGCTTGTTTTGGGAAGTGCGTTCTCTCCAACCCTACCTTGGGGAACCTCACGCTGACGTCAACGCTGTCGGCGGAGGCTACGACCACCGATGCAGCCATTTCCTGTTTGTGGTTGCTGTGGTGCTCCTCCTTGAAGGCCAGCAGCAGAGCCACGCCTGGGATGTATCGGTCAATACTGGGCGGGTGGACGGATTGGAGGGGTGGAGGATATTAGCCACATATGAGCACATCGTGCTGAGCCACTCGCTAAGACCTGAAGAATCATAGTCTACACACAAAGTTTATTTTAGCATTTTTATGATAGAGCTAGGTAGGAAGGTATTGGAGATAGAGGGGAGGAGCTTGCAGCAAACGACCACAGACAGGAATCGAATCAGGACTAAGCCTTAATGGTACGCGCTCTACCCGGTGAGCCACCAGGGCATTCCATGCTTCTCTTATTTTAAGCTGCTTAGAACGACTGTAAGATGAGGGGACGAACCAACGAGGAGATGGTCCTGCCTATTGTTTCGTTGTAGCAATATTGTTCGTTAGATAGTGTGTATTACACTTTGTTTAAGTTATACTTTCCTTGCCATGTGTATGTAGAATTGACTCCGGAGTATGAATGATGATGGAACATACCCCCTTGTGATTGTTAACCTCGCACTCTTGTAGTTGCTCCATTCCACGAGGTTAAGTGAGTGATAAGCAACACTGCATGAGAGGGTGTGCTTTACCATCATTATACGGGCACACGGTTAAGAATAAGGAGCTTGAGCAGAGCTATGTACATGCAAGCATCACTGAACTGCCGATAATGACAAGAAAGCAAAGAGGGAAATAATTTATTATTGAATTTAATATTGATACTATACCACAGTTTCCGAGGAAAAAATATATACAATCAAAAATAAAGTGCTAATGTAGGGCCATTCGTTCTCAAAACCAAACACTTACTGCGAGTTGTATTTATTCAGTTTCCCTGAATAATTACCTTAAAACAATCCGTACACGCCTACACAACCCAAAAGGTATTTCACTACTGGATCACATTCTGGTCTGGTTGACCAATCAGGACGCTTGGTCTGAACTACCTGTGCTATAATTAGACCTTTAATCAGTGTTGCCAGATTGGGCCAGATTTCCCGCCCAATCTGGCAACTGGCAATTGCCTGGCCCGATGGCCCTGGCCCAATCTGGCAACACTGCCTTTAATCCCAAAACCCTGCCCTTGGTTTCCGCCAATAATATCCCACGATGGCTCCTTCCTCCCCATGGGATCCGTGTCATGCTCCTCACCTCTTGCCCATGGCCACCATGTACTCCGGGACCTTGGCCCAGTGCAGCGTGGCCTTCAGAGCGGGCCTGGTGCCGTGCTGGTGGGACGTGCCCACCTGCATGGACATCGAATAGGACTGGCATTCAGCCCCCCACCTCACGTGGGCCTGCTCCACACACACACACACACACACACACACACGGATATTCATGAAGTAACACGCAACAAGAAGAATGACTCCAAATATCCTACTCACACTCTCGTACTCACACTAGGGTAGGATGTCTCTTTGTTCAGGCTTTTTGTATCCACATAACCATGTCGCTGGTTCTCATACACACACGCGTACTTGAACACACACACACGCACACACACACAAACATGCTACATCTTGTACCCATTGATTACAACTTGTGTTTTCACCTGCAGCTATTTTTTGGGATCAAAATATAAAAGCGACACACACACACACACAAACACACTAAACAGACCGAACGCCAGTCACCTGGTGGGTTCAAGGGTCCTTACTTTGGCCAGGGAGTTTGCCTTCTGCACCACGGCGTTGGTGCACAGCTTCCAGTTGGCCGCCTCGCCCGTCTGGGACACGATGAGCTGCACGTCCTCCAGGTGTGCCTTGGGGGTGTAGTAAAGGGACGCGTCGAAGCCCTCCGGCTTGATGCCGCCCATGGCCAGCGCGCGCACGTTGAAAACCGCTTCCGGAGACGCCTCCAAGATCTGAGGCCATCGAAAAGGAAGCTGTGAGACACTGGTTTGTGTGTGTGTTTGTGTGTGCGTGGGTGTGTGTGTGTGCGTGTGTGTGCGTGTGTGTGTGTGTACGTGTGTGTTGGGTAATTCAGTTTGAAGGTCAACCTCCCTTGCTGTGGATTTCATTGGGGCTCAAAGATTCTATCAAGCTGATATTTAGATTTATAATTATACAGCTTGCTGGCTTAAAGGTCTCATGGCAGCTGCTTGTTTTAAACGTATAATGCCTTTTAAAACAAAACTAGAATAGCCAATTATTAAAATATGGAAATGCACAAAACCCCCTTGATTCATTCATTCAAGTATTAATTACGAAACCAGTTTCACTTTCATTTGGTAACCACTTTAACTTTCATTTCATAAGATATCATGAAAACAGGGCTACCTCTGTGACAATATCACGTGGCGTCTGCGGGAGGTCCTCTGCGCTGCTGGACCCCGAATCGGACCCCAGATGATCCAGGGCCTCCTGGGGAACACAGGACACAGCACACGTATTAGCCCGGGTCCCCGTCCACAGAGGGGGTGGTGGACGTGTGCACGGGAACCAACGCAGAGGAGGTGACCTCGGGCGGCGGATACCTTGGAGAGCCTTCTTAGGGTCTCGAGGAGCTGCCTGGCGTTGATGGGGTGTCTGCCGGGACCAGCGTTCACCTCTAGGTGGATCTTCTCCACGGGCTTGATGGGCTGGACTGAGGAGCAGAGGGGAGCGAGATGGTTGGGAATACAACGAGGAACGGGATGTTTGCTTACGTTGATCGTCTGCTTGGTAAGATCCAATCTCGCACTGGAAAAGAAACATGCCTTCGAGGTGTTTGATATAGGTAGGTTAAAAGGTCAGGATGATGAGTTAATCCCATGAGGAAAAGTGTCTCTGCCATTTCGATCAGTGCTTTGTTTTCACTGTATACAAATATATAACAGTATTTACAATTGTGATAAGATCTAATCATTCTGTTTTAACTGTATCATACTTCATGTGAATTCATCCTTTCGAATGTAAAACAGACATGGCAGTACCTGGGACGATGTTTATGGCGAGGTGCGTGTACCCCAGGAAGTAATAGAGGGGGTACTCTTCCTGGAAATAGGCTCTCTGTAGCTTGGACTCCACGCACACGCCCAGTCCAAACACCGTACTCTCAGCACACCTCTTGGGGGCCGGAGTCCACAGGTTTGGGAACACTACCTTTTAAATGACAGAGAACATTTTCTTTAAAAAAAGACAGTGTAGGTCGGATTTAAGAGACGTAAAGAGAGACAGCAGAAAAGAGGAAGATGGTATAAAAAAATAGAAACCGTCCCCTCGTTCCTCTCTGGTCCCCCACTTCCTGCTCATCTGTGTTGCATTCGCGCACCTGTGAATGACAGGCGAAATGGAGTCTGCTAACCAGAGGCTTGAGATCAGGAAATTGATGCCCTGATTCAGCATTTCACTCCCTAAGAGCTGGGGACAGATTGTAAATTACACTGAAATGATAGCTCTTAAATCTCACCTACAGCACTTTTCTAACAAATTACACTGAGATTATAGCTCTTATATCTTACTTACCAGCGCCATTAATTCTGGAATCTCCCCAAAGATGCTTATATTACCGGTCACAAAAAGCCCATTCAAAAATGGAAAGAATTTTCCGCCAATATATTTGTATGGGCTTTAGTGCATTCACGGACCAGACAGCGGAGACGAACAGAAAAGTAGGTTGAAAAAGACGGGATGAAACGTAGCATAGAGAGCCCTCGAGCCACCGAAGTCATTCCATGAAAGGGCTTCTTAACGGTGGTCATACCTGCGGCTCGCTCTTTACAATGGCGGAGCCGTTGAGAACGATCTCGTCGTTGGAGTCCCTGGCGCTAGGCATCATCGGGGTCATCTTGGCCAGAGCCGGCGTCTCAATGTTCCTGGATACCGCGTACACGTCGGATCTGCGAAACAGCGATGCAGTGGTGAGGCTGTGTGCCTGAAGGTCTACCTTGAGGCGTCATCGAGCTAAGCGATCACCTGAACTCACCTGAGCAGGTCATTAAAGGTGACATTGTATACCACCAGGTGTGAGTGCCCTTTTGAAATTCTGCCTCGTCAGACAACACATATGGGCGTGTCCACCTAGATGTGTGCTGGATAGATCAGTCTACCAGCCTACCCAGTGGACTGTAGCAAACATTGCTCATCTATCCCTCATACATCTAGGTGGACACGCCCACTTGTGAGGTCAGAAGAGGCAGATTTCTAAAACGGCATGTAACAGCTAATCACACTTACGTGGTATAATATATCACCTTTAACGGCATGTATCTAAAGTTAAAGACAACTCTAAAGTCGCATTTGGGTTGACATTGAACATGATGTTGTGTATGTTAAAATCTGTATATTCCAGAACAGAAGCTTCAATAAAGGGAGTTGAAAGGATGAAATGCATGGATGCCTGCACTCACTTGACGGAGACGAGTTCTACAGGTGCTCTGCAAGGGGGGAAGTCCAGCTCAAACTTCTTCTCGGCGATGTTCATTTTGGCTGAGAACTTCCATGGGATGGAGGTTGGGGCTTTGGTCTTGAGCTCTGTACCGAACTGGAACAGCTCAGTGTTGATCCCGTGGAACAACCATAAGTCTTTGGTGGAACTGAATGTTTTTGTCGTTATAAACACGCACACACACACACACGCACGCACAAACACACACACACACAGACACACAGACACACACACATATAATTCATGTGTAGTTACAGTAGAATACATATCAGTTACTTTTTTTTTGTAATGTTAAATGTCCACATGTTCTTGAGTGGAAACGTATCACGTGCCATAAAGCCGTGTAAACTTAAAACATTTGGGGAATAAATATACCCGATGAAACCGTCCGTCTCCAGAGAAATGTCAGCCGTCAGGAGTTGTCCGAGATGGTCCGTCACTGGTGGGCTCACTGCCGCCTTGACTGCAAACCAGACCAAGCTTATTATGGCAGGGCTAGGGTTCAGGTTAGGGTTAAGATTAGGGTTGTATTTAAGGGTTATATGTTAGGTTTAGAGCTAGCGATAGGGTTAGAGTTAATTTTAGGGTTAAGATTAGGGTTGTATGTTAGGGTTTTATGTTAGGTTTAGAGCTAGCGATAGGGCTAGAGTTAAGGTTAGGGTTAAGGTAAGGATTATGTGTTTGGGTTATATGTTAGGTTTAGGGCTAGAGATAGGGCTAGCGTTAAGGTTAGGGTTAAGATTAGGGTTCTATGTTACGTTTGGGGCTAGAGAAAGGGCTAGAGTTCAGGTTAGGGTTAAGATTAGGGTTATATGTTAAGGTTTTAGGTTAGGTTTAGGGCTAGAGAGGCTAGCGTTAAGGTTAGGGTTAAGATGAGTGTTATATGTTATGTTTTGGGCTAGGGTTGGGACTAGTGTTATATCAGTGGTTCCCAACCTTTTGGACCCGTTAACCCATTTCTGGCTTTGAAAGTGATTGCAACACCAACTTTATCTTTCGTGGATCTGCTTCCAAAGAAAATATTTTTTATCTAACAAGATCTGCCGGTTATGTCAATGTCCAAGTGACCTTAATCGCAGTCGCTCTACTAGACTAAGTAGACTAAATGATTGCTTGCAACTTGTGAGACCTTCCAAAACAAAACTCGGTTTTCTAAAACGGATCAGCAAAGATCTATACCTTATGTTAGCAATCTCCTGCCACTCTAGTCCTGCTATCACTAGGATTAAGGTTAGGGTTATTTGTTAGGTTCAGTACTAGGGTAAGGGATAAGGTTAGGGCTATATTTTAGGCTCAGTAATAGGGTAAGGACTACAGTTAAGGTTAGATCTAGTACTAGGGTTAGGACTAGGGGTCAGGTCAGGGATAGCTGTTAGTCTTTAGGGTTAAGACTTGAGTTAGTGTTAGTGCTAGCTGTTCCGGGTCAGGGTTAGGGTTTGATATACATCCATTTAGTCTCTAAAAGCGGACAGCTTCCTTACCATTAGTTGTGATGGCGTTGACTGATTCGTAGTATTTGCTGATCTCTATGGGGAGGCCCAAGGTGCTGGCTTGGAAGTAGCGGGTCTCGAAGATCAGGAAAGCCTTGGTCATATGCGATGAGTAACCTTTCTTGAGGTCGTCAATGATTCCAAAGATAGGACTGTCTTTCAAAGCAGTGGGACTGAATGCCTGTGTACAAAAATAGCAAAACAACATTATTGATTATTATGTTCCGTGTCCTGACCTTTGCAGAATCAACGTTGGAGTGATTACAAAAATGTTTACTGTACCGCATGAGTAATTTTCTGCTGTTCAATTTGATCATAATTATTAATTAATTATCATTATCGTTTCGTATCTATTTTCTTACCTTGATCAAACTCTGGACAACCTCTTTTTTTAAATCAGCAAAGAACCATTCTTGACCAGAGGCCCGTGTGAAAAATGTCATTAGAGGCTTATCACTTGGTAACTTCTCCCAGCCTTGGATCTGAAAAACACAGTCACAGTCAGGACTGACACATAGTCCATCTTTCACATCTCACCGTGGTGCTCACACACTGGACAATTACACATTCTTCTATTCATGTGATGAAACACATTTTGTAAGAATCACATTCTTTGTTGAACATCAGTGAGCATCTCACCACTTTAAGAACCGCCTGTAAGTCAGTCAAACCCAAGTCGCCAGTGAATCCAGGAATGTCAGCGCCAAACAGCTCCTTTATCCCTTCAGGTCGAATGCCACACTTTAGTGTGAACGAAAAGAAGGGAAAAAAACCACAATTGATCATGAAGCGCTGAGCTATAGAGGGTGCAGTCTCTTTCAGCCTCGAACAGGTTTCATTCAGATACCTCCAAGAGCTGCAGAATCCTGCCGATAAAGTAGTATTTCCCTTTCAGCGTCATCTCAGCGGGGAAGATGTCTGCTTTGTCCTTGAGCATCAGGAACTCGGTGGCGGTGCCCATCAGGAAGTCATCTGAAGGGATGTTAAAGGTGATATATTATACCACCAGGTGAGTGTGAGTGTGATTAGCAGTTACAAGCCGTTTTGAAAATCTGCCTCTTCTGAAATCACAAGTGGGTGTGTCCACCTAGACGTATGAGGGATAGATAAGCAACATTTGCTACAGTCCACTGGGTAGGCTGGTAAATTGATCTATCCAGCACACATCTAGGTGGAAACGCCCACTTGTGATGTCAGAAGAGGCAGATTTTCAAAACGGCTTGTAACGGCTAAAACACCTGGTGGTATAATATGTCACCTTTAACAAACAGGGAGGGAATCCCGGTGACCTCAGTATATCAAACACTGCGTTTCACCTTACCAATAATGATATTAAGTCATTGAGCGTCCCTTTAATCCAAAACGATTTACAGTATTCTACATTAAAGAGTGAGTAGGTCGCTCAGGGATGACTACTGACAGACTGAGGACATTTGGGTTTAAACACTGAACCTTCCTGCGGGAATACACCTTGCCCTTACAGCTCGACTATCCTGCGTCCCAAATGCACTTGTTGTTAAGACTCCGTACCGCTGAACCAGTCCATGGTGATGGCCTTGCTGAAACGGAAGCTCAGGCGACCGAATTTGGGGGCCAGGATTTTGACAGCCATGTTGCAGGTGGTTGAACTAGAAGAACAAACGCGATAGAGAGACAGAGACAGAGACAGAGACAGAGAGAGAGAGAGAGAGAGAGAGAGAAAGAGAGTTACATTTGACACTAAACATACACATTACTGGCTGACGTCTGGAGGTGTACAAGAAACGGAATGCTTAGATGGTTGAATGTGAGGCATGGGATGTGATTAAGTGATAATAAATTCAGCATTTTACACAAATAATGCTGGTTTTGTAGCGCATGACATTATAATGTTCACATTTATCTACCCACTCAACTTTAAAGAGGAGTTATTCATAAAAGCAATATTTTCAGCCAATATTAAAACAGCACAATAATAAAACACTGTTGAGGGTAAAAAACTATACACTGTACACAGCTATACGCTCAGGCGCCTCACGCACAAGTAGTGGTTGTCTGATGCGGTGGAGCGGGCGCAACTCTTCAGGTAGGAGTAGGCGAAGCTGGCCACCTGCAGGTCCGTCTCCTCCATCAGGTGGGAGGTCAGCATGGAGACCAGCCCCGTGGGGGGCTTGGTCTGCAAGAGGATCGCCAGGATCTGCATGCGCAGCTCGGCCGGGACGTCCCTCTGCAGAAACAGGCTCAGGCCGATCTCCTGGACCTGGGGGCGAGATTGGGGGACATGATGTCAAGGGAAGTCCACTTTCGATTGGATGGACCAACGTTGGCCATGGCGGACATCTTGGTTCCAAATGGGCTGAATGTGGATTTCCCGGATGAGGCCCGTAGCCCTTTCATTACAGTGAGAGTCTACAAAGGCTTCACAGGCCCTACATTATACAGCCACACCCACTTACCCCACCTAGGCCATCTAAAGGGATAGAGAAAACCTCCCAAAACCCCGAGGGAGGGAACCCAGAAGAGGGATCAGTTCGACAAGTGTCAGAAAATAAAGGTTAAGTATGAAGCTGTTGGAAAAAACGCGGAAGAATCCACAAGGGAACATGTTGAATGGTTTGAATTTGTCGACTTATCATTCAAAGTATCAGCATTATTTGATCACAGCATAGCGGTCTAAGGTGCATGCTTTTAACGACTGACAATTTATAACGACCTACTTTATGACGAATTAGAGTTTATAACGTCCTACAGTTTATAACGTCCTACAGTTTATAACGACCTACAGTTCATAACGACCTACAGTTCATAACGACCTACAGTTTATAACATCCTACAGTTTATAACGACCTACAGTTCATAACGACCTACAGTTTATAACGACCTGCAGTTTATAACATCCTACAGTTTATAACGACCTACAGTTTATAACGACCTACAGTTTATAACATCCTACAGTTTATAACGACCTACAGTTCATAACGACCTACAGTTTATAACGACCTACAGTTCATAACGACCTACAGTTCATAACGACCTACAGTTTATAACAACGTAGTTTATAATGCGACACTCAGAGAACTCGCATTGAATTCTTCAATCTGATAATCACATCAATAATCATATCAACGGTACGGCGGTCCCCGGTTACCGTGTGGGGGTCCCGGGCGGCGATGAGCCTCAGGGCCTGCACGGCGGCGCTCTGCACACGTGCGGGGAGCGCCACGGGGTTGGCCGCCACGGCGGGCAGGAAGCGCAGGACGGTCTTGATGCTGGCGGGGTGGCCGGCGTTGCCCAGGGCCTTCAGGGCCAGCACCATGTCCGCCTCGCTGGCCCTCGCCATGCCGTCAAGGGCCATGTCCAACAGAGGCTGAGGGCCCCCCCCCAGGACCCCAGCCGATGGGGAGAAGGTTACTAATGCACTTTTATTTAACGTTGCCTTTATACATTTATTTTTTATTGTATGCCTATGTTTCAATGTGAGGCCCTTTGAGTGTGCCTCGTGTATGAAAAGTGCTACATAAATAAAGCTGCCTGGCCTTGCTAACCGTTTACAATGTCGATCAATGAGATGTATATATAAATTGATCTGAGAGCTGTAATGAATGTGACGTCACAATAGTAATGTATTAATACACCATAGTATAATATGTATGTATGTGTTATAGAATAGACAGACAACATAAATGTCATTTGTTTTATTGTAAAATATCAATTTTATAAATTAATTAACACATGTATCATAAATGTATAAATTATAAATCAAATTGTATTATATGATATGATGAGGTTTAAAAATATGCAAGTATGTTTTACCATGCCAGGAATCAAGGACAGAAAGCTAGCAAAGCTGAACGATTTGAAGATTTGGTTTGATTTCCCGAATGTGTGGGTTTACCTGCACAGCAGTGACGGGGCACGGTGTGTGGTAGGCGCAGTGTTTGTACACCAGGGATCCATACGAAAGCACCACGGTGTGCCACACAAACTGGTCCGACTTACTGAAGGGAATGGTCAGGAACCCCTGGGTGAATCAAAAGAGAAAACACCCCACGCGTCGTGTAAAGGCTCAGTTATGGTTCCGAGTCGACGCAACGCAATGACCACGCAGCCGCTTTTGGTTCTGCGTCGGGTTTTAGTGAGTGGACCAATCACAGCCCTCGCCGATGCGTTGCCTCGATGCAAGGTTCCAATTTTTTGGAGGTGCACGTCAGGACGCAAGGAGGGTCCACAAGGATGTAAGGGGTCCGTAAACCCCCTTGCGTTGCGTCGACGTAGAACCATAACTAAGCCTTGAGCCGTGGTCCTGTGTTCAAACACGGTGACGACATGGTCGAGATCTTACCTTGGCCATCTCGATCAGCTCGGGCTGGACCTGCAGGTGGTTGAAGGCCAGCACCAGGGTCTGCCAGGCCTCCATGGAGCCCAGGTCTCCGGCCTTGAAGCGCACCTCCAGGAACCGCAGGACGCGTGCGTCATTGACCTCCACCACCAGGTTCAAGAACCAGCGTCTGATCCACGGCGACAGATGGACCAAGTCATGGGAATGGGTGGGTGTACAGTTTTAACAATTATTTTCTAGGAACTGCAGGTGGCTTAAGATTTTGTGTTTCCGACTTGTTAAACTGAATTCTTGATATGACGTTGAACATCATGGGAAAGGTTGGGTGCACAGAAAAGGGAGTGGGGTATTCGCTTCGGCTCAGACCGTCTTTTTTTTTTTTTTTCAAATCGATGCATTCTGAAGCTTTCACAATTATTTTCGAGGAGGCTGCAGGTTGATAAAGGTTTTGTGTTGTCCACTAGTTCAGTTCAATGCTTGCTGTGACATTGAAGGTGGGGTTGAATGTCTACCTATGTTCAGCATTTCCTGCAAACTGCTTCCACATGGTGTCTAGTCCCTCGAAGGGGACGACCCTGAGGAGCTGATAGGCCCTCATCACGTCTTCAGTAGATTCGCTGTCCACCTGGTAGAGGTTATTCGCAGCCAAACGCTTGACCAGCTCCACAATCTAGGAGACAGATCAAATAGAAGATACATGATGTAATAAATGAACAAACATCACACAAATTGGTATATTGTGATATACGCCTGTTATGATGCCTGTTTTATTAATTGAAAAGCTCTCATTAGAAATAATCACACTTTCCATTCCAATCCGCCCACCTTTATTCAACATATATTAAGTCAAATGATTATGATCAAAATGTCAGATTTGTTCTTTAGCTAACTCCTCCGGCATTTTGACACTTTTACCCTGGCCATACTGCACAATACAGTACATCTCCCAGTTTATCCAGTTTTAATTTTATATATATTTACAATATTCATAATTTCTATTAAAACGTACATTGTATTTTATTTTATTCTATTTTTATTCTATTGTATTTTATTTTGTTTTTAAGCACAGAAAGTATGTCACCCAAACATTTCACTGCACATCCTGTATGAGATTGTGACAAATAAAAACCTTTGAAACTTGAATCTAACTCTGTCTTTAGTTAGATTCAATCCATCATCACCTAATCCATCATGAATAAATAGCATCCTGCTGTCATATGTAACATGTTGACATCACCCAGACGTCGCGTCCTTACCCTGGGTATGGGGTTGTCCAGGTTCTGCATCATAATGGGGAGGTTCGCTTGGTCGTTCACAAACTTGTACACAATGTTTCCCTTGGGCTCCATGGCACCTGAGGTGAGGGCCTCAGTCGTGTTCGTCACGCTGATGAAGACCAGCTCCTTCCTGCCAGAAGAAGGACACTGAGAAGCACGTATATCTCGAAAAAAGGAACCACTGTAGAACGGGTAGGCGCACCCTGAGATCTATCTCGTCTTACGTCGCCAGCATCTTGAAACTGCCGCCCTTTACGTTGAAGGGGGTGAAATGCTGTTGCTCTAGGGCTGTTGCCTTGGTGATCACCCCCCCAGCCACCGTCGGTTTGACAGCGTGGACGTACTTCACCGTCGCCATGATGGATTCACCTTTCTGGATTCAGGAACATTCACACAGAGAACTGAGAAGATCAACCATGGCGGTCTACACGACAGCGTGGACGTACTTCACCGTTGCCATGATGGATTCACCTTTCTGGATTCAGGAACACTCACACAGAGAACAGAGAAGATCAACCATGGCGGTCTACACATAAACCTCCCTTACTTCCGCTGAATTCACATGTATTTGGATGCTGCAGTGTATATATACTGCATCTTCAGTTTATATACATTAGACACTGTTTTTATGCGTATGTACAGTTGTGTCTACGGGTGTACTTATCTACAGGTATATTATAGCTATATCAAAATATTATTCAATAAAGGACGGGCAGGGCTCTGACCACCAATCGTGGCAGAAGATTAACTCCCTGTTTCAATTTCATGTTCTTTTGTTCGTTCTTTCTGTCTTTCGTTCAACACTTTTTTTATTTCTTTCTTCGTTCAACACGATAGCTACTGTCTGTTGCTATTCTTCTTGTTATGTGTCGGTTGGTGAAGTTTGAAATGTAAACACCTCATATATGCACTGAAATATGGATATGTTGTTCAGACATACGGTCCATCAGGAGAATATCAGGAGAATATAAGGATTTACACGTATATCTGAAAGCAATACGTGTAAGTCCTGATGTGATTCAGGAGTCCTCATGTGATTCGCTGGGGGGATATTGATACCTCTTTTGCCACTTGGTCTGGGACAGCGGTGGCCATTCCGCGGTAGAGTACAGCTTTCTCCTTGCAGACAGTGATGTCAACGACCTGTGTGATGATCATCTCCTTGGCGGCGTTCTCCTCTACTGCGTAGTTGCTCTGACACAGCCCGTGGAGCCCCAGCTGTATGGAACAAACAACGTACAGCGCTTAATGCTATGCCTTACTTTAATGAGCTGCCTTGCAGCCTTACATACACACACACACACACACACACACACAAACAGAAAACTACCAACAAACACACACAGTCACACACACACACACATACCAATTAACATAACAACAAACACACACACACACATACCAACACACACAAACATAACAAAAAACACACACACACACACACACACAGACCAACACACACAAACACAACAACAAAACACAGCAACACACACACACAAACACGGACACAACCAACAAACACAAAATAACAAAAACACACACACACACAAAAACACACACACCCACACACACACACACACACACACACACAAACACACACACACCCACACCATTAAGAATCTGCTTGTCACGCTTTCATGTTCTGGAACGGTGAATCTATAATTAACACATCCACAAGATCGGGGGTTCGATACCCGCTGGGGCCTGTCATGCTATGAGTTTCAGGTTTGTTATCAAACGCTTAAGCAGCAGTTCAATAGGTGCTTTAAATCAAAGCCTCCTCATGTGAGAACAAGAGGTGAGATCAACTCTGTGATGCATCGTCAGGAATTTAAAGGGAGCGTTGAAGAAAGCCATCCACCAAACAGCATATTACGATTATGTTATTATGATCGTAATGAATGTTATTATAAAATCATTGTAAAATGTAATGATTATGATTCCTAAAAAACATAATTACGATGTACTTTGATCCCCAACCTCCTCAACGGTGTAGAGGTTCTGGGTGGTCTTCACGGTGAGCTGGAAGAAGCCCAGTATTCCTCTCACGATGTTGACCATGGTGTCGGAGGTGCCCGCCGGGGCCTGAATGTTCCCCACGTGGCCCCCGGCGTACTCAAACATGAAGGGCTTGGCCAGCTGAGCCGAGATGCGCGCGGCCAGCTTGGGGGCCCCGGCAAAGGCGCTCTTACCGGGGACGCCGTTGAACTCCTCGAAGGCCACATCGGAAACCTGTGAAGTAGAGAGAGAGAGAGGGGAGAGAGAAATAAAAGAGAGAAGTAGAGAGAGAGAAAGGGGAGAGAGAAATAAAAGAGAGAGAAGTAGAGAGAGAGAGAAGTAGAGAGAGAGAGAGAGAGAGAGAGAGAGAGACAGTTAGTTGCAACAGCCCTTCCATACCATTCCAAGTACATGCGGTATATATCAGGTCTCTATGTTTTTTTTGTTTCATGTTCTGTGCTATGGATCCTTTGAGATACAAAAGGAATGCATGAATACATCATTTATTTGGTGAATGTGGTGTATTTTTGATACATGTTCTCTATGGCCAACAGCATTAGTCCACAAGTTTAACAGCTTCTCATCCTTCATCGCTGCTCAAAGCAATAAACTATACAATTTGATGTTCTTGGATCAATTAATCCTGCAGGTAAAACTGACTTCAAACAGTGCTAGAATCAACCACAATTAAGAATTCCATTGAAGTTCAAGGCTAAATTACTATAAGTGAATATGTGATATTTGAAAAGGTCTTGAAAATTCGATGGTAAAACTTTTGACATTAACATGATAAAAATTGGTTATAGTTTATTGTATACATTACCAACCCTGATTGTAGCAGTGGGTGTATTACCTGGAGCATGAACGTTTGTGCAGATGCACTGAAGATCTTCACCTTGCACGTCAGTCTTACCCCGGACTCAGCAAGATGCGGCAACCCTCGTCCAAAATTCACCAGGCCTACATATTTGTACTCGTATGTTTTCTTCGGTTCCAAGCTCAGATCTAAAAATCCGCATAAATAATATTATTGTGGCCTGCTGTTTGCGTAATTCATGGGTTTGAATAATGTTCTGGATAAATCAACATGGGACTCACCATAACGAAGACTCTGACTTGCTAAAAAGTGTGAAAAAATAATTTTTATATATTGCAATCAAAAACAGATAAATAATGAACAATCTTGAATATCTATGCCTTAAAATAAGGTTTATAATATTTTTTAAAAGAAAGATAAAATGTCTAGGCTTCCAACTTTAAACAGAAAATAAATTAATATCAAACTCATAAAGCACCTACCGGCCAAAGCCACAAGACAACAGAAGATCCAGCCCCACATGGTGAAGATCAGGACCTGGCCCTAGTCTTCCTCATGTCCCTTCTTTATATACACTCTCATCATTCTCCAGTGGAGGCTCAGTGCATGGTCCCCTTCACAAGCAGTTAGCAGCTTTGCGTCGAAGACAAAAAGTAAACAGATGGGGGTACACTGGAGGGGACACTGCCTGTCGGCGAGGTTTGATATGTTGGACGAGACAGGATGACCGGTGAGAGTGACACAAACGACCTGGTAAATAAACAACACTCCTGTTAAGCAGTTGCACAGACCAGCGGCATGGCATCATCAGACACGTTGAACTTATAGACTTGCACATTTTGTAGTGGGCCCTAATCGTTTTTCAGGAAGCTGTAAGGTTAGAAGAAAATTCGTTTTTCTTTGATTATTTGAGTTACCGCGATAATTTGAGTTACCGCGATAACTTGACTTTTCCCCCAAGCACAACAAGCCCCGTTCACTGTAAACTAAAAAAGTGAAAAACAACTAATGTCTAAACGTTAACACATAGCTGGATACACGCAACCTATATTCATGCATCTATGAAAATGGCTTTCATAATATAGTTATTATGACTATTATGAAGCTAAAAAATGAAATCTTTTGTTTTGTTTTAATTACTCAGAGCATTGAAGACACACTTGTCACTACTAGTGACAAGTGTCTTCACTACTCTGAGTAATTCAGTCACTTTGGGGAAAGGATAACAAGCCTACCTTGATGAATCCTTCATTATGTTGTGTGTTCATTAAATGGGTTGGTTCTCTTTCTACTTTTGTTTACTTATTATTGTGATGTGTGTGCGTGTCGGTCGTGGACCTATAAAGGTGTGTGGTGGATTCATCGCCCCCTAGTGGTTCCACATGCAACAATACAGTACTAAAACATGGCTTTGATAAACGGCCTCATGTCTTTCTTTAGGTCATTTATCAAAGAGGAACCTGTATATTCAACAAACCACCAATAAGAACCAATGCAAAAGGGTTAAAATGTACCACTATATATAAATATATAAAAAAATCTTCAGAAAAAAAAAAAGAATTGTTATGAGCTGGAGCAGTGAATTTCTGTTTTTCTATTTCTTGTTTGACGGTTTCAATTAATCTGTTCAAATATTTTATTATTGTTTTGTCCAAAAGCTTTGATTTGTTTTAACCGACGAGCTGAAAATCATAATAAAAAAAATAGGTATTATTTGAACTGTATTATCTAACCCTGTATTTGTTGCTTAGGATCCTGAGGATCCCATGTGTTTGCTTTTATTTTATTACTTGCATTTTACTTTACTCAGCCTTCTTGTTGCTCTTTCACGGGTAACATTAAAGTTTTCTGTCATTCTTGCTCCGGACTCCTCGATTCCTCATACTCTCTTATTTAGTTGAAGTGATAGAATTAGGACTTTCTACCACACTGTCAAATAGAATAACTGCACATGTCTTGTTGTGCTCAGATAATTTTGCGCTTGTGTTCATTGAGTGTCCTCCACCTGGTCACCCGTGTGAGCTTTGAGTGTAGGGAGGAGGGTGCTGGAGAAGACATCCCTCTCCAAAACTGTGAATCTGTGTCTCCAGTACACATTTTAAACCCTCTGTGTCAATGCTACATCCACATACATTTAAAGAGTTTCTTTCACATGTACCACGCTGCCTCCTTTTATGCAAATAATGTATCAAAACAATTACTTTGTGACTTTTTTTTTTTTTCCTTCTCTGCAGAAGATGGCGATGCCTTTGGAGACCGTAGCACGCAGTGCGGCGCCACCCCAGAGTCTGGGTGTGGACGCCCCTGGCTCCTCCCACATGTCCAGTCACAACGGGAGCTGAAGCTCCTGAGCGTCTACGGAAAAGGGGAGGGCCCACTGGCGGTGGACGGCCATGACACCCTCTTCACCCGCGTCAGAAGTGGAGGGCCCGAACTCGCTGTCTGCGGACCACAGCGTGGCCTTTACACTGGCAAATGTACCTGTCTTATGCCCACCTTTTTCCCTGCATGGTCTGCGTGTTACACTGACCAAGGTAATTTCCCGGCTTGATTTCGCACCCCAATTTACCCTCTCGGACCCTACACATATTGGTGCTTTTGTTTAGATGAATGAAATGCAATTAGACAGCTTCGCGGGAGTGGCACTTGGGTGGAGGTGTTGCTGCGTTGTCGCTACAACGGAGACAACGCAGTGATATCAACATGAGTAGTTCTAACTGGAAAGACGGTGAAATCCGCGAGCTGTTGACCATCACGGGAGAGAAAGTGATGCAGTCGCATTTAATGAAGACGTTAACGAAGACTAATGTGTCGTTAGTGGGGATCAATAAACTATTCTGTGCAAATTAAAGAATGTCTTGTGTGTGTGTTTCCTTCTTTATGTGGAAACCAGCAGACCCCAGACACCATTTCAATCAAGGTTAAAGAGGATATTGGTGGAGGCCTGCTCGCTGTAGGTTAGTAATACACATTGCATCCATGCAAGCAAACGACCTGGATCAACTTAGAATGTACTCGATTCTACCTGCGCTCAAAAGCCTGGTCCTCTTTTGAAAAGCATCATGACCAGAGCCCTGCTAACAACACGAGGACTGCTTATACAATTTATAGTATACCGATTTACATCTTCTTCATGGCAGACAGGTGTCTGGAATGCTGAATCCGCTCTGAATCCCAATATAACTACAGTATTGGTAACACAGGTGATGGGGAAACAACAGGTGACCTTGGTTGTGTCTTTATGACCTCCCCACATCCTTAAAAGGCGGAGACGTGGCGGTGCCTTCTCAGCTGGAGCCTTTGACCCTTGACCAGCCCAAGAGGACAAGGAAAATGCATAATCAACAAATAGAAGTTAGAAAGAATGTCGAAATATAATTCTTCCAATACACAAGTGTTTACAAAGTACATACTGTATCCCTTTGTGCAAATAATGACTAAATACCATTAACTTCTCTCTGTCTTTGTTTTCCTCTCTGAAAAAGACGGCAATGACATTAGAGACCGCAGCACGCAGGGCAGCACCACCTCGGAGAGTCTGCGCATGGACCCCCCTGTCTCCTCCCACATGTCCAGTCACAGCGGGGAGCTGCGGATTCTGAGCGTCTACGGAAAAGGGGAGGGCCCACTGGGCCAACTTTCATTTCTTGCTCCAGCTCTTCGATGAGGCCTTCAGCTTGTTTCTCTTGAACCGTTTGGTATAAATCATCCCGGCACTTTTCAATGCAGTGCTTCAGAGCAGTGTGGACCTGACTGGCATCAGCTATCTCTCTGTCTGCATATTTGAAAAGTAAGCAATCACTGGTAGTAATCAGTTAACTTCAGTAAGCTTACAGCTGAGCCCCTTGTAATGGCCAGGGGCTCCCCGTTTTGACAGATAAAAGCCTGGCTGTCCCATGAATAAACCGGGTCACAAAATTGTTTGCAGTTGCTTCCCCATCAGATAGTTGTTTAAGGATGCCTACTGCTTGGAACTTTGGGTAGCGTAATTTGCAAAGTCCCAACATGGTATTTCAGATCAGTTGTATTTACCTGCAGAATCACTATCAATGAAAGAATATATGCTGCTCAATAAATAATTATCCCTCCACCACCTCTCTTGACATCTAGCTTGAGAGTGAGGCTGGGGAAGAATGCAAGGACATTGAGAGCACCATTGCTGAGGTAAGTAATGAAAGGGATTTTACTGTTTAGGAGCACTTTTCTTGTCACTTTGGGTACCTTTTTCAAAGGGAAGTCACCCGGGAAACAAAAAGGGATGTAGGGAACTAATAAGGAAAACAATGAAGGAGGATCTTTAAATCTTTGAACTGTTACTGGAAAGAAATTCCAGGTGTGCTGCTATGGTAACCAACAGAGAGCTGAGCTCTGGAGAAACTGCTCAATTTTAACTGAAGAAACGACAAGTCATCGGCTGAACACACAAGAACATTCAGTTGGCTCACTGAGTTGTTTAAGTATAATAGTGATACCAAAAAATATATATCTTTATTCAGTTTAAAGTCATTCACAACAGGAACATCAATCATCAGTCTTTCCTAAAGGCTACATGCATTTATTAACAATATCAAATCTGCTTTAAATCATGTTCCATTTTCAAAACATATTACCTTTTCATTTTGTGAATCCTGCTTAGGTAACCCTATGATGATCTATCATGCTACACTTTTCAGAAGCCAAATAAAATGAAGCATTTGGAGTGGATGCAAGTATTTAATCAACACAAATAGTGTTGTATCTCTCCGCGGGTCCAGATGCATATAATCCAAGATAACTGGTCCTCACAAACAAACGTTTCATGATAAACTTTTAAACAACCCCCTACTCACTACTATATTACTATCACTATGTGTGTCTGCCAACCTTAAGCTACTGCATGTTTCACTCAGAATGAAATGATCAGGAAAACTTCTAGAAAAATAAGTATCGACGTAGTAAATTAAATCAAGTTATTCCAAGAAGCAACGATTTTCACATACAAAAAGTCCAACAGCAAAACAAAACCAGGCACCAGGAACAGGAGTATTCACACAGGTTACGATCTAACATAAGTAAACCAAAACTTGTACAAAAAGAAAGAGACGGTTATTAAACACAACAAAAAGGAAAACAAACAAGGGACTCTGCATCGTTACACACGATCTATACAGGTTAATAAATAACAGACTTAAACCCCACAGCAAATTAAGTAAATTAAATAAAATAAGTCGAAATAAACAATATGTGTAACATAAATCCTAGGGCTGGTAATAGAAACTCTAGCTACCGACAGATATTTGGTGGGGGTGGAATTCATTCATATACAGAAAAGCTATTGTGATTATAGGAGCGAGCAGGCAATCCCGACCCGAGACGATATAGGAAAAGCGATTCTTTGCATAGCCTTTAGTTTTAGCCCTGCTGCTCTGCCCAGTAGTTCAAATGCGAACAGGAAGGAAACAATCTCAGCACGGCTTGGACTCCTTGCCAGATCGTTGCTGAGGTAGTGCGAACCCAAATTCCTCCCAGGGAGAAAACCCCAAACTGATTTACGCCAAAGAACACGAATCCACCAACAACTGCTCGGACATCTTCGAGACAGTTTTCCAACTTTGCGCTTCCCCTGGTAACAACTTCTGTTTTCGACTGCCTCGTCCACGAACCCGCCCCTAACAAGACGTCACCCTTTTAAGGTGATTGACACGCACGCACGCACCCACGCACGTGCGTGTGTGCGTGTCAATGTCAATGCCAATGTAAGGCCACACAAAGACACTGAGGAACATTCACCCCATAACCCTAGCACAGGGAGGAGGTTCTCTGTGGATGTGGACTTGAAGGTGTGGATGTGTGTCAGTGTTTCTAAGGACCCTGCTACATCTCACACTCTGTAGAACAGGGGTCAGCAACCTTTTTGACTTGCAGTGCCAGATGACAGTTTCCCGTTAATGAGTGTGCCATTAGCAACAATATATTGAATATTAAGCTGAATTATGACACAGCGACCACAAACATTTCCTGAAGACCTGGGATTTCCATATAGTCCACAATCATGCATCAACATTATAAAGATTTCTTTTGTGTGTGTGTTTTAATGTGAGTGAGTGAGTGAGTGAGAGAGTGTGTGTCACTACCACCAACACAGAGACACAGAGGATCCAGATCTCCCATACCAAAACCCAGGGAGGAGGTCCTCCTGGGTGAATGTGGAATGGAAGGTGTGGATGTGCGTCAGTGTGTCTGAGGACCCTCCTACATCTGGGGTCACTCTGTAGAAGGACAGAGTGCCAGCGGGCCGGTCTAGATACACTCCGACTCTGGTAGAGCCAGCTGGGGGGAGATCTATGACTGTACTACTGTTGTTGTACAAGGCAGAGTAACCATCAGCAGAACAATGAAGACTCCAAGACCTGTCGTTTCCTCCAAGCTCGCTGTGAGGACTTAATCCTCTCGTGATCCCTCTGTATGTCACTCCTATATAAACATCTCCTTTCCATTCTACCTCCCAGTAACAGCGGCCAGTCAGACCCTCTCTACACAACACCTGCTCACAGTCGTCAAATCTCTCTGGGTGATCAGGATATATCTGTTTCTTTCCAAGCTGTTTCACCTCTCTGTGGTCCTCAGACACAGAGAGATGTCTGTGGGCTGTGTTCGGGTCCAAAGCGAGTTCACAGGCATCTGACGGTAGAACAGGACATGATTAGGCTGCTATCCCATTATTCATCATCACCACTACATTTTTTGAATACCTCTTATTCCCTATCTGCCACTTTGTTGCTGATGATGTATCCGCACAAACATTAACATAGAAAAAAAAAATCATCTGATAGGTACTGAAATGGACTTCATAAGCAATAGTTCAAGCAATTGTTTTTTAATCCTTACCAGATACCGAACCACCTCAACTGTACTAATATTTATAATAATAAGCCTAAAAATTGTTTTAAAAAGATTTTAATGGACATCACCTACTGCTGTATAGATGGACTTCCCATTTCAATAGTTTGTGTGTGTTGTGATGAATCAAACTAAACAGACACTTACACTTCTTTAGACCTGGTTTCAGCCTCCACACTCCACCGTGCTCCACACTGGGGGTAAACAAAGTGAGAGCAGCATGTTTCTTTAAACATGGAAACATTTACATTCAAAATCTGCTCTCATAGCTTTCTACACAACATGGGTTACAGCTTTGGAACCACTTCATACTTATTGGAGACATTGTCACTGAGTGTTTAGCTGTCCTCCCCATACCTGAGAGTGTCCAGTCTCCAGCGTTGATCCTTCAGTCCAGCAGAGAGCAGCGCAGCTCCTGAGTCTCCTGGGTTATTATAGCTCAGGTCCAGCTCTCTCAGATGGGAGGGGTTGGAGCTCAGAGCTGAGGCCAGAGAAGCACAGCCTTTCTGTGTGACCATGCAGCCAGACAAGCTACACACACACACACACACACACACACACACACACACACACACACACACACACACACACACACACACACACACACACACACACAGAGTTAATATTAGTTATTCTAATGAATATGCTATATTTAGGAGTTTGTTTTAATTTGTATGGATTTAAATCTGTTACATGTCCTCTGATATGGGACTTTTTTATGTAACTGTACACACATTGAGTAAAACTGACCTGAGAGTTTCCAGGGTACAGTGTGGACTCCCCAGTCCAGCAGACAGCAGCTTCACTCCTGAATCCTGCAGATCATTGGTACTCAGGTCCAGCTCTCTCAGACTAGAGGAGTTGGAGCTGAGAACTGAGGCCAGAGCTTCACAGCATCTCTCTGACAAATGACAGCCATTCAGCCTTCCCACAAAATAAGCAGGAACATGTGAGGAACTGTTTATAAACAACGCAAGTCTTTTACTCTTTTTTTCCCCATAATGAATACAGAAGCAGTTTAGCCAATGTAAAAAGATATATCTTCAAATGGTAATAGTTAGCCGTCAAAAATATGTACAAATATTCAACAAAATGATTATACTGACCTGAAAAAGCCTGTTTTAGGAAGAGGCTGTTATAAAACTTTACTAAACAGCTGTAAACTCCACATTACTTTTCATGACTACATGGTAAAGAGTAGGATAGGAATAAAACAACAAACATCTTACATCGGTAAAATATAATTAAAAAACGTAGACCTAATACTTTCATGGCAACAATAATAGAAATGTGTTGAGTTATTCCTATTAAATTATATATTGAGCTGTCGGAATAAAATGATGATGACTGATATGGAACCATTTAGTGTAACTGTTTGCATATTGAGTTAAACTGACCTTAGAGTTTCCAGTGTACAGTATGGATTCCCCAGTCCAGAAGAGAGCAGCTTCACTCCTGAATCCTGCAGATCATTGATACTCAGGTCCAGCTCTCTCAGACTAGAGGAGTTGGAGCTGAGAACTGAGGCCAGAGCTTCACAGCATCTCTCTGACAGCTGACAGTCAATTAGCCTTCACACAAAATAAAAAGGGGAATGTTAGGAACTGCGTTGAAATGTTTTATTAGAACTAAAACAGTTTAACGAATAAATGTGATATTAAAAAGGTTAATTTTGCATTGTAATAAATATAATAGCTTTGTGGAATGTTTTCTATATAATACTGCAATGAACAATTAATATTTTTCGGTTGTGTGTTTTGTAATACATGTTATAAGGGGACCTACAGAGATTTTATATTAGAATTATATATATATATATATATATATATATATATTATATTCTAGAATTATGTATATGGTGTTGGGTGAAATGTACTACATGAAAATAGTAAACCTACAGAGATATTTTGGAGGCTTTGACCACTGGCATCAGCCTCCGAAGACCCTCCTCTGAAGCAGAGTATTTCTTCAGGTCAAAAACGTCCAGTTCCTCCTCAGATGACATTAAGATGAAGACCAGAGCAGACCACTGAGCAGGGGAGAGTTTTTTTCTGGAGAGTCTTCCTGATGTCAGGTACTGTTGGATCTCCTCCACTAGAGAACTATCATTCAGCTCATTCAGACAGTGGAACAGATTGATGCTTCTCTCTGGAGAGAGATCTTCACTCATCTTCTCTTTGATGTAAGACACAGTTTCCTCATTGGTCTGTGAGCCACTTCCTGTCCCTCTCAGTAGACCTCGTAGGAGCATTTGATTGGTCTCTAGAGAAAGGCCCAGAAGGAATCGGAGGAACAAGTCCAGGTGTCCATTCTTACTCTGTAAGGCCTTGTCCACAGCACTCTGGTAGAGGAGGAATTCATCATCCCTAGAGGTTGGTTTTTCTTCTGAGAGCAGATTGATCCCAGTGTCGATGAAGAACAGAAAGACATGAAGGGCAGCCAGAAACTCCTGGAGGCTCAGATGGACAAAGCAGAACACCTTGTCCTGGTACAGCCCACACTCCTCTTTAAAGACCTGGGTGAACACTCCTGAGGACACTGAGGCTTCTCTTATATCGATGTCACACTCTGCCAGGTCTGCCTCATAGAAGATCAGGTTGCATTTCTCCAGCTGGTTAAAAGCCAGTTTTCCCAGGGAAGCGATGATCTCCCTGCTCTCTGAACTCCAGTGTGGATCTGTTGCAGCTCTCCCATGGTACTTCCTGTCCCCCTGTATTGACTGAACCCTCAGGAAGTGGCTGTATATCTGAGTCAAAGTCTTGGGAATCTTTTCTCCTCTCTGGGATGTTTTAAAGCAGTCCTCCAGAACTGTAGCACTGATCCAACAGAAGACTGGGATGTGACACATGATGTGGAGGCTTCGTGATGCCTTGATGTGGGAGATGATTGTGCTGGCCAGCGTCTCTTCTCTGAATCTCTTCCTGAAGTACTCCTCCTTCCGTGGGTCGGTGAACCCTCTCACCTCTGTAACCATGTCAACACAATCAGCAGGGATCTGATTGGCTGCCGCCGGTCGTGTGGTTATCCAGATGCGAGCGGAGGGAAGCAGGTTGCCCCTGATGAGGTTGGTCAGCACCACATCCACCGAGGTCGGCTTTGTAACATCAGTCCAGATCTGGTTGTTCTTGAAGTCCAGAGGAAGTCGACACTCATCCAGACCATCCAAGATGAAGACGATTTGGAACTGATCGTATCTGCAGATTCCTGCTTCTTTGGTTTCATTAAAGAAGTGATGAAGAAGTTCAACCAAGCTAAACTCTTTCCCTTTCAGTAAATTCAGCTCTCTGAAAGTGAGGAGAAATGTGAAGTGTATGTCGTGGTTGTGTTTGCCTTCAGCCCAGTCCAGAGTGAACTTGTGTGTTAAGACGGTTTTTCCAATACCAGCCACTCCAGTTGTCATCATTGTCCTGATTGACTGATCTCGTCCAGGTAAGGGTTTAAAGATGTCTTCACATTTTATTGGTGTTTCCTCCTTTGCTGGTTTCCTGGAAGCTTTTTCAATCAGTCTGACCTCATGTTCCTTGTTGACCTCTCCACTGCCTCTCTCTGTGATGGAGAGCTCGGTGTAGAAGTCATTCAGACCCGTTGGCTGTCCTGCTTTAGCGATTCCCTCAAACACACACTTGAAAATCTTCCTCAGATGATACTTGATTTTATGTTGGCACTCGACAGCAACAGTTCCTAGATTAGAAAAACCAGTACACATATTCAAACACGATATTTCCTCATCAATATCATGCAATGATACATATTATGAGTCTCATAACATGCTAAGCAGTGATATCATTGTTGAGTATCAGAAGAAAGTGACTTTCTATGCTGATATAACAAGAGTGTTGCATCTCTTCCAATGGGTTATTCTGCTGCTGATCTGCAGTTTATTGTTTAACATTCTTTAACCTGAGAAACCAGACATTGGCAACTGTTGACATGGGTCACTTAATACGGCCCGCGGGATAGTTGATAGTGAAAGGACGCAAATTAACATGATCCGTTGTAATTACTACAATCGACCAATAGAGCGCGCTCTTGAACAACAAGTGCTTTTGTAACGTTGTCCGGCCTGCACATGCTCTAATGTTGTGGCAGCAGGCATAGTACAGCTTTAATTAAGTTATACATGCATGTAATAAAAGCATTATTAAATGCATTTCAATGAATAACTTATCGTACATGCCGATTTGAAAGATGTCAGAGGCATGTGGAGATGCAGTTAAAAACCCTTCATTATAACTTTTGTCAAACTTTTAGGACACAATAATACACTGAAATGCATATTTAGCACTCAGGGATGTGGATTTTTGTTTGTTAATTAGTATCGCTTTATTTAAGTTCATAAATAGTAAGTAAGTAATAGAAGCATCACTCAAATAATTTGAAATTGAAATTACACTCAATAATAATTGCTAATGTATTGTATTATTATTATTATTATTTGGAACTAGCAGAGGCAATTTGAGTGGTGGTGTTAACAGTATCCTACTGGTGAGAGGGCAGGTGCGCAATCTAGTGGACAATGTATGAAACTTTAGTGGCCCTCCCCACTATTAAAGTTGCCCACCCCTGTGATTGACCCATAATAACTCTTGATCAAAACATTTAAACTGATAACCCCACAATAACCATACCTATCTGGATCAAACCATTTCACCTGATACCTCCACAATACCCCTGCATATCTGGATCAAACCATTTAAACTGATACTCATGATAAGAGTGTCTTACCTCCCCACATCATCTGCTCCACTTTCTTACTATCCACGTCTTCTCTCTCTTGCTGGACTCTTCAAGAAAAACAAGAATGTAAGGTGGATTGATAGATGCTGTGTTTTAATAATCTTGGATGAATTCTTACCTTTTCTCAACACACACACACACACACACACACACACACACACACACACACACACACACACACACACACACACACACACACACACACACACACACACACGTATTTCTCCTGACCTGTAAACATCAGTTCCAGTAAAGTCTGATAACAACAAACTGATCTGTTTAAAACTCCTACCTCTCCTCTCTGTAAGGGCGTTCATCTTGAAAATTAACAGGTATACCAATAGATTGGTCACTCTTCATGGAGACACAGCTGGGTCCAGGGGAGTCGGCTCTCTCTTGCTGGACTCTTCTAGAAAAACAAGAACGGGAATGTAAGGTGGATTTATAGATGCTGTGTTTTAATAATCTTGGATAAATCCTTACCTTTTCTCAACACACACACACACACATATTTCTCCTGACCTGTAAACATCAGTTCCAGTAAAGTCTAATAACAACAAACTGATCTGTTTTAAACTCCTACCCCTCCTCTCTGTAAGGGCGTTCATCTTGAAAATTAACAGGATGAGGCATAGAGTGGTCACTGTTCATGGAGACACAGCTGGGTCCAGGGGAATCTTCTCTCTCCTGCTGCTCTGGGCTTCAACAAAACACACAAACAGCTTTTGTTCAGACTTACGAAGGTCTCATGATATATCACTGCTGAGCTCTGAGGTGGACAACATTCACAGGCAGTTAAGAGATCTTCTTCTTATACCTCTGGTCTTTGCTCTGGCGGCCATGTTCCTCTTTCTCCTCATTCATAGTAGAACGGAGACCTAGACACAAACACATGTGGATTCTATTTGAGTACCGAAGATAAAATCACAATCATGTAATACAAACTTAATATCCTCCTCCAAATATATTATTCACACATCATTTCTCTTTCTGACTCAGAGAAACTAACTGAAGGCGATGGAGTGACGTATCCGTTAAGGGATATGAAGGGGCTGGTGATGCGTAGGTAAAAGGTGGAGCATATACTACAGATTAGTAGGTATTGAGAAATATTAACCTCCAGCCAGCATATGAAAAAATATAATAGATAGATCTTTTTTCATTAAATGACGGACGTTATGTTATAAGCGGTAAATTGAATCTCCCTGAAAGATGCATTTCAGTTAGTGGGGTAAATTTGGGGAATCATTCAAACAGATTTCAGAGTAAAAATAGAAAACATATCAGCTCAAAATGTTATGGATTATGTATTCACAGAGTATCTGTGGATACAATATTGTTACTGGTGTGATATCTCAATCCGTAAATCAGTTTCAATTACACTTAGCGTAATACACCACTTTGCACATAGGGGGCACAAAATCACACAAACGGCATCTACTACCAAACCCGTCTGTCTGCCTTTATGCGTGAGTCTTTGTGTTTGTGTCAGCCTTTGTGTGTGTGAATCGCTTGAAAAGGGCATTCGCTCAGGTCAGTTGCTGGTTGCTGAATACCTCTCGAGATTGCTTGCAGTCCAAGTGTTATTTATTTCTCCTTTTGGTCAACGGTTCACATTATATATTGCTGCTTCGAGTGTGTTTACACAATTTAAAATGTATACAATGGTTTGTATACCATATTAAACCGCACAGTCCTAGACCATTTCTGCTGATATTGTATTAAAAGTTCAACCTTAAAAGATAGGACGGAGCGAATAATTGTTTAAATTCCTTGTACTTCTAGTCAGACATATAATTATGGAAATGTCATTGCTGCAGTTATTTTTCTGTTTATTGTACATGATTGAAATAAAACGAATCCAAAAGGCAAAGACGGAAACAGGACATTACATTGATGAATTTGAAAACGTTGATATTTGGCCGTTTTCCATTATAGGCCTACTACTGAGTAGCAGCCAGCTACAGCCCCTGAGCCTCACACTGTGGTGTGGCAGGTCTGCTTTTTTCAGCTCTTTTTGACGCTTTGCGTCACAGTCGACGTTGTCCGACTAAACCGAAGACAAAGAAGAAGACCTGTAACGTACAAGAATTTAGCGTCTTTATATGAAGAGTTGAGTTCAGATGCAAAAGCCTCTAAACGCCACCTCCGTCAAAAATTAGATAAAGACATTGAGTGAATGCTCTCCGCACGTAGTATACGTTAATCAAATAGTTTCATGTCAAAACCCGCTATATACCACTCTTTTCCTGGTCTGAAATCCTCTAAACGCCACTTTCCTTTGTCAACAAAAGCCTCTACGTTCTTAGAACCAATCACAACGCTACGTAGGCCTATACACATTACCAGGCTATCGAATAGCGCGCGCGCGCGCGCACACACACACTGCGATTGTTTAGAAACACGTAACCGCATTGAACTCTCTGCAAGCTTGAACAGAGTGACACACAAACACACACTTTTAATGAGTTTTCATCCGCTCTGAATTAAGAATTGCGTACAAGATATATTTGTTAAGTTTTCCCACCCAGCACACAACGTCTTTTGGACGTTGATATCTGGGCTAAATCCCCTCTAGCCCAGATATCAACGTCCAAAAGACGTTGTGTGCTGGGTGGGTTTCTTTGCAGGCTGTTACGTATAGGCTTACTGAATCAACCAGATGGCAAAGCATAGTATTGTTATAAGCAAAGGGGCAGAAGAAATATATATATATATATATCCCGATATACCCCTACCGATGTCAGGACCGCAGAGTCGCTCACCAGCTTCCGCAAAAGACTCAAAACTCACCTGTTCAGAGTTCATCTCGACTCTGCATAGAAACCAATGCACAGCCACCATTGAATGTTGTACGTCCTGGCACTTGTACATTGCACTTATTCAAGGTACTTAATTGTGTAACATCTACAGTAGCTGCTATCGTTGCTTTACACGGGGAATGGGTTAGCCTAGCGATTGTAATACTTGCACTTGGTTCTATGAACATCTTTACTGTACCGACAGCGATATATTGTTTCACTTCTTATGACAAATGTACTTATTGTAACAAATGCACTTATTGTAAGTCGCTTTGGATAAAAGCGTCTGCTAAATGCCCTAAATGTATGTATGTATATATATATATATATATATATAGACTATTACTACCTCAATTCATTGGTATCTCACATTGTCCCACACAAAGGTAGCCTTTGTCCCACATCTGGTGAATTGGGATCTGGTCTGCCTAATTTTATGTATCATGGATAGTAATCATTAGTAAAAAATCATCAAATTTCTTCTATTCGTTGTACTCACCTTATAATGTTTTGGGGCTTGTGGGATTATGTTGTTTACATGGTGTTGTTCTTTGTCTCCAGAAAAAGTCCTCGTGCTAATTTGGTCGTGTGTTGATTAAATTTTGTTTTCAGTCAGTAGCCTACGGTTACAGGCACCGCCTATTCAAATGACCATTGCCATAGTTCCGTGTTGCCGGATCGGATTGCAATTTCCAGGAAAAGACCGCCCACCAAACACCAAACAGGTGGGAACCTTTGTTTCGGAGGTTGACAGACTAAACGTCCTCCAATATCAGAAGAGGCGCTCTGTAAAAAGGAGTATTATTTTTTTTTGTGCCTTCCTCCCAGCTGCTGTGAATACTGCACAGATACAGTAATCGAAGCAGCCATGAGTTTACACCTGAACCATGCAACTGCAAGGCCTGGGGGGATTAAAGTTGTATTTAAATTGTGTCGTTTAAAGAAGATGCAGGCCTACATGGGTGAAGATAAAATGTTTTGGATAGTGCACTGCATATCCTGAAATCTGTCTTTGTTGAAGAGTATTATGACATGCATTAATGCTTGATTTAGAGTATTCATAACTAAAATAAATATTATAGATTATCTAGCCTAATATTGCTATCCTTTTGATATCAACCAAATGATCTAGGTGTTTAGCATTTAAGCCACATCATATTTTACAGTACGGGTGAAATTAAAAAGTAAATTAATTAAATGACACTTTATCACAGGTGTGGTTATTCTGTTACAAGTTAAAACAAGTTCACATCAAAATCATCATCCCCTTAAGTTATGTTCTCATGGGGGTCGACGTCTAGTTGGACTTGTTTGTAACAACGCAGTTTGAGGAAATGTTTGCTGGAATTGAGAAGTAAAGTCTAATGGTCGTAAATATGTTTAACACAAAGAAATATTTAATTATTGCATGCAGCACAAGAGCAGCTTGTTACAGGTTTGGTGGTGTCAATGTCCTTCTAATCGAAGTCGAAATGTTTGCTAGGTGATATTGATCTTAGTTATGACGTTATTCAAATTGTATGTCTGAGAATGAGATCCTATTTATCAGTCTTTTTTTTTGAGTATCAGTCAGAAAATAACATGCAATGTTCAATTCAACAGAGGTAGATAGAGCTTTTAGGTCACTGGAACGTTCCTTGATACAATAAAGGCACGCACAGTGACCACCTAGTTATTATCTATAGTAATCATTTCAGTTTATACTGCTAACCTTCCTTGAAAGGAACTCAGACGCAGCAATACCACAAGCTACACACACACACACACACACACAAACGTGCTGTGTGCTTAGACTTATATCGTATACTATTATTACCCTTTATTTTAATAAATTCTTTACATTTATTCTGAGTTGCGTTGTCAATGCAGCCCTCTATTATTTTGATAGTGACACAAATAATTATAGAAAACTCATTTTAGAAGCGCTCCTCGTTTGTTCCACTAGATGGAGCCATTTACCTTAACAGTTTGGTTGCAGGTTCTCTTGTTTGGAGACATCTTTGATGCTAGATCTTTACTTTATTTTAACAGAATTCATGATTTTCAGCCCTGCCGTTAGTTAGGGCCTTGGTGAGACAAAAAGTACAATGTACAAGGATCCAATGTATATGCATAAATGAAGAAAGTAATAAATAAAAAAGACTAGTTTATTACTTTTATTTAAATAATTTACCATAAAAGAAAATGCAAAACGTGGGAAGATTTAAAATGTGACACAAATATAATTTATTAACCGGATCACCATAACAACAATTACAGCTGTATTGCATAACATTGAATAGAAAATACATGGAAAGGCGAAAGAAAGTAAGCCATTTGGAAAATGATTCAAATAAAAACAAGGTTATTGAACACCATGAAACTATCAAAAACAGTTCATAGAATTCTGTATGACATAGTTGTCTTTCATTATATACCCGGTGCTATCCATTTATGCAACAAGACTGGTTTTGGTAAAGGTTCAGTTAAACGCAGTTTTGACCTTGATCACAATGGCTCATCTCAGGCATTCAAAGCAGCACGGAACGTTTTTGAAAAGCCTGTAATACTCTTCTTGAACCTGCACAGTCAAAGAAAAGAAAAAATAATGAACATAATTTGAAAATGTGTGTTGTTGAACCGTTCAATGCGAGTGTTGTGCGATGTGATACACGTTCAAAGGAAATCTGAAGGACGAGGGCTGTTTTCCAGATCGTCACGGCTGAGCTGTTTGATCGCAGCTTCTCGGCGACCACATTAATATAAACAGTCTGAGACGAAAAATCGGTTCTTCTAGCACCGAAATCTCACAGGTTGGAAGTAACCAAGACATTTTCGTGGAAGACTCAATAAGGTGAGTAAGAAATGGCATAAACGAGAGTAAAACTCATGGTTTCGAAGATCTATTTAATACCTTCCCAGTACGATATGTTTATTGCGGGGGGACCAGAGCGTTTAATCCGACACTCGCGGTTGGAAATGTAAACTCTACCGAGCAATAGTATAAAAGTGTGAAAGTATGATGGATACATTTTTATCTATGCAATATATATGTATATATATTTTTTATTTTATTTTAATGCAATATGTACACGTGTCAAATGTGGATATACAGACACAACGTAATGCTTGATGAAATTATGAAATATTTTCCAACGATATATATTATTTTCTCTTACCTTTCTTGACAAGACGCAGAGGAAGATGAAGATGAACATGCCCTGGAAGGTGTTGGCGATGGTGAACAGGTAGGCGGTGAGGGTGGTCTCGTGGAGGATATGGAGCAAGCCGAACGTCCAGGTGGCCCCCAGCACGAAGAGGAGGGCCAGGGCCCCGCGGGCACAGGACCTGGGGGGGCACCGGCACTCTTTACATCACCATAATGACAATGCATAATGAATCACATCTGTATTACATCACCTAATGCATCACATCTGTATAACATCAACTAATGCATCACATCTTTATTACATCATCGAATGCATCACATCTGTCTAACATCACCTAATGTATTACATCATATCTGTATTACATCACCTAATGCATGACATCATCCAATGCATGACATCACATATGTATTACATCTCAATAAAGATTTACATCCCATCTGCATTACATCACATAACTCTTAACATCAAATCTGTAGTACATCTGTGATACACCATATCTGCATTACATGAATAATGCATGACATCATATAATGCTTTAGATCAGTCGTTCTCAATCTGTGATACCGCCCCCTAGTGGTATGCGAGCGCCCCCTAGTGGTACGCAGAGTATGCACGATTGTTTTTATAAAGTTGAAGCAATCGTTAAAAAAGTTAATTTGCATGTACACCCACACACAAACACACTAAACACACAAGCCACAAGTTCCCTAATCTGGAGACTTTTCTCTCTGACAATAACCTCAGGCTCGCTGATCAAGTCAGGGACAACATTGCGCACCTGAACTCTCTCCTACAACAGTTGACTGACTATTTCCCTGCTATTGTGCAGGGTAATACCTGGATGCGAGATCCACTTCTCATTAAGGCTTCTGACGTCCTGGAGGAGAACTTATCGGCTCTTGAGCAGGAACTTTTATTTGAACTGTTCTGTGACGAGACATTGAAGTCTGCCTTCAGAGGCGAGACATTGCTTTACTTTTGGATGCAGCGAATATCCTGCGCTTTCGGACAAGGCTGTGCGCTTTCTCATTCCATTTGCGATCACGTATTTGTGTGAGAAAGGCTTTTCTTCCCTTGCCTTCATTAAGACTAAACAAAGAAGCAGGTTGGATGCTGAACCAAGTCTGAGGCTAAAGCTAACCTTAATCGACCCAGACATCACATAACTCTGTTCACAGAGCCACGCAAACCCCTCTCACTAAGCATGATAGGCCCAGAGTCGCCATTACCAATTTCTTTTTTATTATTATTCATATGGGTACATTCCCTTTGAATGCATTACTTTGAGAAGGTCACAGTAGGGGCTACTATTCTTAATTTTCAATGTGTGCCTGAGTACATTCTCCTTCAAACCTAAACATAGTTTATATTCTGACCTTATGGCGCTTACTGCAGTATTATTAATACTGAAGATTAAATATTTCCGTTATTTTTCTATAATACACTTGATCTTACTCATGATTGTTTGATTATAGTGTTTTTGCTGTACACATGATTTCTCTCTTTGTTGTGCATGATTAAGGCACTGCAATTGCTTATAACAGGATTGTTTGACTCCAGTATTTGAATATTCATATTCAATTCTTTGAATGTTTTGATGTGGTACAATTTACCTCACATGATTGGTTGACTGCAGTTTTTAAAATTAATATGCAGTGCTGTGAATGTTTTAATGCAGTACACTTGTTAATAACCTCACTAGCATGACTGGTATGTTATATGCCGGATGATATCCCCATTTGCTGGGTAGGCCTATTGATGCAGTTCAGTTGCTAGTATTGTCACGTTGCTAGTGTTTAAATACAACACATGAGTTTATAGACAGTTTATAGACAGTTGGTTGCTTAGGTCAAGTAAAGTTATGTGAATAATAAATCGTATTATTAATATTAACGCCTTCTGTGTAAACTCTATGTAGTTATAGGCCTATGCCACTTTATTTTAATTCCGGTGGTACTTGGAGAGCCAAATCATTTCTAAGGTGGTACTCATGGTAAAAAGTTTGAGAGCCACTGCTTTAGATAATATCTGAAATATATCACATCTTCATTACCCAATAGTATAGATCATCTTTGATACTTTTACACTTCTGTCATTGTTAAGTCCAATTTTACCTGATGTTTACATAATGGCTGATTTGACCAGATGTTTTCATAATTGCTGATTTTACCTGATATTTTCATAATGGCTGATCTCTGGCTTTTTCACAGCAGTGTGTCGGAAAACTTTGTAGATGATGACTCCGAAAGCGAGAAGATTGACCTGAGCGACGGGAAAAAAAAACACTCTTTAATAAACATACAGTAATACAAATCAGAATGAAAAATGGATGCATCAAAATATACGTCATACCAAAATGATCAGACACGCGGGCCCAATGAAACTCCAAATGAAGTTGTTCTCTGTACTAAGCCAGCACCTATAAATCAACACAATAAAATGCGTTACTTCGCAACACAGTTACCCTAACAACAGTTTCCATTACACAATGCTCAAGCTTCAGGTGTGTTTCCCCACATAAAGTGAACCAAACGCACGGCGTTCCCTGATGCCTTTCATCTGCAGCCTTCCCTCAATGAGGAGGACACAGCAGAACCACAACCTCCCTGACACCTGTTGACAGGCTGAGCACCAAAGCCTTGAAAACAAGTCCTCAAGGGCCCTCAAGGGACTCCCAAAGAATGCACCCCGGTCCGCCATCAGCATCATAAAATAAACAGCAATAACAACAACAATGTGTATGAATTCATGTGTATTTGGACGCATGTACTTGTATGTATATATGTGTATATGTAGATACTATATATTATGTACTGCATATACTTCATCTTTAGAAAACATGTTTTGTGCTTCCAAGTGGACAACGTTTACTTCTTCCCACTCCTTTTCAAATGTTTCAAAAGAAAAAAGGAAAAAACATCAGTTGATGACATGTTTTTCTTGCATATTTGAAATAAATTACAATCAATCAAAAGTCAATCAATCCAAAAACAACAACAGTCGGTCGGTTTCCCACGTACACTTTATCGGTGCCGTAATACTTGGAGCCGAGCGCGGCGGAGATGGCCACCACCACGGCGGGGCTGCCGTAGCCGAAGATGTAGAAGTTGCGGTGCAGGAAGCCCTTGTTGTAGATGACCCCCACCACGATGAGGTACAGGTGGATGCCCTCGATGCACATCCAGGCGAACGCAGACAGGAAGAAGTAGTGGAGCAGCCCGGCGATCACAGAGCAGAAAAGCTGGAGACGGGGAGAGAGGGGGAGAGAGGCGAAGAGAGGGAGAGAGGGGGAGAGAGGGAGGAGAGAGGGGGGGAGAGAGGGAGGAGAGAGGCGAAGAGAGGGAGAGGGGGGAGAGAGGGAGGAGAGAGGGGGGGAGAGAGGGAGGAGAGAGGGGGGGAGAGAGGGAGGAGAGAGGCGAAGAGAGGGAGAGGGGGGGAGAGAGGGAGGAGAGAGGGGGGAGAGAGGGGGGGAGAGGGAGGAGAGAGAGGGCGGGGTAGAGAGAGGGGGAGAGAGGGGGGGAGAGAGGGAGGAGAGAGAGGGGGAGAGAGAGGGGGAGAGAGGGTGGCAGAGAAAGCGAGGGAGTGGGAGGAGGGAGAGGGGGACAGAAATGGGGAAGAGAGGAAGGAGAGAGGGTGGAAGGAGAGGGGGGGGGGAGAAAGGAAGGAGAGAGAGGCGGACAGAGAGGGAGGACCGGAGAGAGGTGGAAAGAGAGAGGAGGAGAGAGAGGGGGGAGAAAGAGGGGGAGGAGAGAGGGGGAAAGAGATGGGGGACAGGGAGGAGAGAGAGGGGGGAAGGAGAGGGAGAGTGGTACGACAAAGGTGGAGCAGAGAGTGGGATATGGGCAGAGAAGGAGAGGGAGGGGAGTAAGAAATTGGCGCCGAGAGAGCATATAAGATAAACCGGGGAAAGGCATAAACACTGTAACAAACCGCTTTTATGATATCACCCAACGGTTTAAATTAATTGCCGTTTGCATTTAATGAGCATGTGTTACTTTGATCATCTTTGTGGAAATAAAACAATGCCTTGGAAATAGAGACGCTTGATCGAAGCAATAAAGCCTGTTTACTTTGAACTGGAATTTGCCGACAAATTAAATTAGTGGAATTTAATAACATTGCAGTGAGTGAGGAGAAACGAGAAAACATACTAATCCTGGCTAATAATGTTATTATCAACGTGGTACCGTGTGCGTGTGTGTGTGACGCATTTGCTTAGGTCATCTCCGTGTGTTTTATGGTAGGTTTATTTGTACACACACCTGAACCACGCACACGCTTTCTGTCCAACAACATGGTACCGTGTGTGAATGAGTGAGTGTGTGTTTGCCTGCCGTCATCTCCATCTCCAAATGTGTAATTGTGCTTATATTGGTATGAAGGCACTAACACACACACACACACACACACACACACACACACACACACACACACACACACACACACACACACACACACACGCACACACACACCCACCACCACGCCTCCTCCTCCTACGCGCGGGTACCTTGTGTGTGTTCATGTTGATGCCGACCAGGAAGATGAACTCGGCCATGAAGAGGCTGCAGCAGAGGTTGTTGTGGATGGTGGTGCGGGTGCTCTGGATCCCGCTGAAGAACCAGAAGGTGAAGATGCACATGGAGAGGCAGATGAGGGAGATGATCATGCCCAGCTGGGTGATGCGCATCAGGACGTTGGAGTGGGCCACCAGCTGGAGAAATATGTTAAAAACACGTTTGGGTCGTTTATCATGGAGAGATGGATTCATACAGCTTCGGTTGTGAAATCCTGTGGAGACATGCATCGATATGAATCAGAAGAGGACCCAAACACAACAGCGGTCTAAAGCCGTTTGTCAGCTTGAGGCGGGCGATAAACTAAAACGTTTGCAGGCGGTAAAACGTGAGGCGCGCTGCACTGCCTTTCTGTTGAAGCCTGGGAAAAAAGCAGAGCGAGGCTGCAACAATGCAACAACTCCAGTATGTACAGTCTAAATGTGCAGTGACGTTGGTATTTTTTTTTTTCTTGAGTTGACATTTTATTCAACTCGGGGCGTCTGGGGCGCTCTGCCAAAAACACGAGGCGCTCACTGCCAAAAAAAAAGAGGCGCTGAGCTACGCAAAAGCAGCGAGCAAAATGCTGATGACAGTTACAAGGTATAGTGGGCCGGCGCAGCTGCACGCTGTTGGCTGGGATTGGGGCCTGCACGTGTACGTTTTCAAATCAGCACCCTCTAGTGGCTGAGTTATGGACTACAGCTATTTAAACATTTTCAGAGAGGATGCGTAGAGATTTTCCTCCCGTAGGTGAAAGGGCCAAAAGTGCCAAGAATAAAACGATTTTTAGATAGATATTCCCTGGATGTATTGAACCGTGGGCGAGTGTTAGATTTTTTCTCTCCATTTCTAGTTCATATGTTTTAAGGGAATGTTTTAGGCAACTATTTAGGGCAATCAATTATTTGAAGGCTAACCACCCATAAGGTCTGTGCAAAATAAGTAAGAAAATAAAAGAAAGAAAAAGTGAGGGCTTACTTTGTTTTACAACAATGATACGGTCTAAATATGTTTTTATTAAATATGTTCCTCTTACTTTTACTTCATTTTTTCATGTGTGCCCATCCAAAGTTCCCTGAATCTATTGAGTATTTTAGTGTTTACTAATCTAGCTCTCATTGAAAGGTTCAGAGTGCTCCAAAACACACGTGACCATATTTGCAAATCACAAAGGCTGCGAATCAATAGTTAAATAAAGATGTTATAATATCACTTCATGCATCAATTCATCTCCACACATAAGCCTGAAAACGCAGTTTATATGTTGACTGCTTCCAATGTTGTGTTGGTCCTACTATAGAATGATTTATTGCTTGTTTGGTGAATAATAAAGAACATAAGGAACTTTAAAAAGACTAAATCGCAGTATTGGTCAAAATAATCGCAATTCGATTACTTGCCCAAATCGCTCAGCCCTCACCGGAAGTATGACCCACTGCCCAGCGTCACGCGTCCGGGAGGCTCCGTACTTACATTGGCACGCCCGGAGGACATAAGGATGGCGAAGTGGGTCAGGTGGTTGCAGGAGCAGGTGGTGGCGGTGCTGTTGACCAGCTCCCTCGTGCAGCCGTGGGTGGCCCAGTGGCCCTGCAGGGCGTCCGGGTCGTACTCCCAGAAGGCACACTTGGTCACGTCAGCGTCCACGTCGATAGGCTGAACGGGGTGAAGAGAGGAGGGTGAGGTTGGTGTGAGAATGCGGTTTGTTTTCGGTGTGCCGGGTGTGGTGCCTCTAGGGCCAAGGGACTATGTACGTGCCACAACCACATTTTTTGTCACTATATATATATTAGAGATGTAGAAATATAATTTTATGCTTGCTTTCGCTTTCTGCTGAATCTTAAATACATTGGCCTTTCATTTTTTAACTTTGCCTTTATTTTATGTATTTATTTTATATTAGGTTTGCTTTAGCTTTCTGCTAAACCTTAAACCTATCTATTTTATTTTATTATTTCATTGCCTCGTCTGCCTCGTGTATGAAAAGTGCTATATAAATAATGTGGCCTTGCCTTCCTTTGCCAAATTTCTTATCCTGATGTTTAATACCAATCAATCTATCAATGACGCTGCAGCTCTACGTCATCATCATAAACATTGCGCATTGGAAACAATTGTGGATGGAAGAAGTTGTCAGTTCAACTGTCCCCTTCCACTGCAGCCAAGCCATTGCTGTGCAAAATTTCCCAATTGGCTTTGTACATATTTGCGTATAATTCCTTATAGCATATTCCTCATGCATCCTTGAATGGTTCAACGTTGCGTGGAGATGATTCATATTTGAATGGCAACACAACATTATGTTATGAGAAGAAAATACAAACATTTTCAGCAGCTATAACAAGCAAGGCAGGCTTGTTGGTTTGTAAGGGAATGTTTACGGTGATTTAGCAAGCATGCAATTCAGAATAAATTAGTTATTTATACGTGAGCAATATAACAGGTATTATCAGTTTTCTATAATGAGTAACCATTATGTTGTGCATCTTCACGCGACAAACAAAGCAAATAAACACACGGATGGAACAAATATTGGAATTGACTGTAATTGACATTAATAGTGCAATAAAAAAACACTTCCCCAATAGTTCCAGTGGGGAAAATATCCACGAGTGATTAAGAAAAAAACAAAGCACTGCGTAGTTCTAGAACAATATCGTTCTATAACAATAACGTCAAGCAGGATCTGTCATCTTCACGGTGGAGTGATGGGAGTGATGGGCTTTTGATGACCTCTCAAATCAGATACTAACGACTTTAAAAGCGCGCAACAACAAGCCGAAGTGCAAAAGACGCAGAAACGCCGGCAGGCGACTAAAAAAGCAAAACAAATCGTAACTTTTTAAAGTTTTGCTCTCAGATCCGAAGTGACGCACTCCGCGGTTGCTACGCTATATTAGCAGAGAACCGTACGAGTCAAGCTAGCCTCAGCAGTATGCAGCAAAAGGTATCAGCGACCGCGGTCCCCCTTTACCTCGTTGTGCCAGAGAGTGAGGGTGATGCGTTCCAGTTGGTAGACGTCAGCAGGTTTGATGGCGGCCGCGACCACCTGGGAGTGGACCGTGATTTCCCCCGATCCGGCATAGCGCGAGTAGTCGGTGACTCCCGGGTCAGAACTGGGCTTCAGGATGTCACCGAGGCTGTCATATCGCACAAACACCACGGAGACGCTTCCTGACGGACCGCGAAGGCGAGGAGAGAAGGGAGGAAGCGGAGGAAGGAAGGAAGTGACTTTATTAGCTGACCTGAAACGATGACGGGGACGCTTTTAACCGTAACTCGGGTGACTCAGGAGGTTACTGACTGTGACCCACAAGTAATAAAAAATCTATATATAAAATAAAATCATTGTGTATCTTGAAAACTCACCCTCACACACGCACGCACGCACGCGCACACACACACACACACACACACACATACACACACACACACCAGTATATATATATATTTAAAAAAACTGTATAATTTATAACATTCTGTGTAAATAAATATATGAATAAACATCTCACCATTACTGCGGTCTTTCAGACCATCTTTGGGTTCAATCTTAATAAGATCTCTACTTAGGGACACAGACAGCGGCTCCTGGGATTGATCCGCGTCGAACGTCACCACCTTCAACTCTGTGTGTCAGAGAGGGAATGCAAAGAACAAACTCATAAGAATCTCGAAAAATACTACTCAATAATAATCATAATAATAATAATAATAATATATATATATATATATATATATATATATATATATATATATATATATATATATACATATACATATATATACATATACATATATATATATATATATATATATATACATACATATATACATATATATATATATATATATATATATATACATATATATATATATATATATATATATATATATATATATATATATATATATATATATACACACTATCCAAAATTGGTGGGCTGGACACCCAACCCTGGGTCCTAACCCACTTTACTACAGATGAGGCATCCACCGAGAAAGACACTTCACCCCTTTCTGCTGCTCACGACGAATGACCAGCATATGAACTCACGGTAACACCCTTAGCACCCAAACCTAAATAACTACACCCCATCCATTAGGATCATCGTCAGAAATACTGTCCACATGTGAACCGGTGTGAGGCATAACCCGGCGGCCTCTCACCCATCTCACTGGCTCTGATGTCCAGCTGGACGGGGGTCCTGCTGCCCCGGGCCACAGCAAGGGCACTCTGCTCCACCGCGTGCATCAGCTTGGTCGCGGTGTTCTCCCTCAGGTCCTCTGCCATCCGGCTCCATGCCACCAGCTCCTCGTTCTCCACCAGGTTGTTCACCGCCGCCACCAGTTTCTGTCCACCAGCGCCAGAGGAATGCATGAATGCATGTTGCATTGGGACGGCTTTGTGTTTTGATGCATGCTGGTATGGTTTGTATTTCAGATGTGTTCTGACTAACAATTCAGATGAAAGGCCCGTTCAATGTGTGTAGGTGTGTAGGTGTGATTGTTTGCATGTATGTGTATGCATGTGCATATGGATATAGATTTGTATATAACTGTATATGTATGTACATATGTACGTATGTATGCATGTATATATGTCTGTTTGTATGGACTTATGTATTTACGTATACACATGAATGTATGTATGTACATATGTAGATACGTATGTATGTATGTCTGTCGTATGGTATTGTATTGTTTTCCGTTCATTTACTTTTATATTGCTGTGAGCTATGAGTAGTATAAATAGAACAATGCAATAAAGAAAAGTTTTCCTAAAAGGATTTTAAATCATTTAATCATTTGAATAAACCACTTTAATCTCAGACCGTTTTCAAGCATATCCTCCAAAACGTTGGAAAACAGAGCTCACAGTGAGAGTGGCGTTGACAGCCCCGGGCTTGTTGACGGCATGGTTCCCCTCGAAGCGCCAGGCCGAGCGGGACAAGGCCTCCACGTACGAGATGACCTCCACCGAGGTCAGGTCTCCGGACGTCTTCGCCGCGATCTCTCCCAGCATGCTCCTGGGCTCTGTCAGGTTGGCGATCTTCAAAAGGAATAACACCGTCAAAAATAGAGAGATTGGGCTTTGAAGTTTTATTTTTTAGAATCCCAAAGCTATCATCTACAAGAAGTTGATGGTCGGTATGACAGAGGCAGAAGATATCTTGGGTGTTTATGATAGAATATAGAACATTTTATTTTTTTGTGTAGAACATTAATTTTATGAATTGTTTTCGGATGGTATGCTGACGAAAACACAATTTCCCTATTCATATGGCTATAAATGTATCTATTTATTTGCAACATATAAATCTGGAAATGGTGAGAGATGCAGTAGGGCGAGTAGAAGCAAGCAATAACATTGCAATACATTACAGCAAATCAAAATAACCTTTCACTAAGCAACTAAAAATGATACTGCATGTAAAATTCCCATGCATTGAATTCTTTGATACAGATATCTTGTAAAAACGACAACTCTGGGTAGGCGAAGTCTTAATTCATGTCTTGTCACATTCTCACCAACAGAGGGCAGTGTCCGACTATGTTTTAAAGCACCATCCATTGAGAATAGCAGCACTCACGTATTCAAGAGTTCTGTTGACAGTCTGTGTGAGGCACCCGGCGCTGTCATGGCAGTCTTTCTGAGGGTGCACTGAAAGCAACAATTAGTAAAAGTGTTAGGTTGATAAGTGGGTTTTCTGATCTCACAGGCAAAATAAATTCACACATTGTTTTTAAATTGCACTGGAAATTGTATGGTGCTTAATATGTGTCAGTTTTCTTTATCATCCCAATAGCCTTAAACTTTGGGAAATGAATATTGCATAATGATTTCCAATGAGGCTCCCACTTGTGTAGCTCTTATTATGCTGTGTATGTGTGTGTGTGTGTGTGTGTGAGTTTGTGTGCATGTTGGCCTACGTGGGCCTAAATGTGTGTGTGTGTGTGTGTGTGCGTGCGTTTGCTACGTGTGTGTATGTGTGTGCGAGTGCATTTGTGTGAATCTGTGTGTGTGCCTACATTTGTGTGTGCCTAGGTGTGAACCTATGTGTGCATGTGGGTCTGTGTGTGTCTGAATATGTGCCTGTGTGTGTATGTGTCTGTGTGTGTTTCCGTGTGTGTGTGTGTGCGCGCGTACGTGTGTGTATCTGTATGCGAGTGTATTTGTGTGAATCAGTATGTGTGCCTACATTTGTGTGTGCCTAGATGTGTACCTATGTGTGGGTGCATGCGTGCCTAAAAATGTGTGTGTTTGCGATTGTGTGTGCGTGAGCCTTTGTGTGCCTGTGTGTGCAAACATGTGGAAGCGCAGCATTTACAGAGCTAAAGTATATACATCATTGTCCCGCGTACCTCTGCAGTGTGTGCTGTTGTCGGGCTGGAAGTGTGCGGGCCCTTCGGAGGGGCTGAAGTCCCGCTGGCAGGTGCAGTAGAAAGATCCGTTTGTGTTGTGGCAGTTGGAATACTGGCCACACCGCTGTACCGCCTCGCACTCATCAATGTCTTTACCGTAGCGCCCAGGTTGTAAACGGTCACAAGAAAAAACAAAAAAGCAGATCATTTTTTTTTAACTTTAAATGTATTTTTTTTTGGGTGTCATTTCATTTCATTTAGCCAGCATTTGCAAAATCTGTTGTGATGTTAAATTCTCGGGTCGGCAAAAGAGCTGTGTTTATAGCACAACTTTATAGCTCCATCCTTCTGATTAAAAGCCACAAAGTCGATATAAATGAGATGCAAATATGTGGTATCGTAATGGAATTTTAAGTGTGCGTGCGTGCGTCTGTGCGCGTGTGTCCGTGTGTACGTGTCCAATATTGTAATGGGTTGCATTCCATTGCACCGCATTGTGTTGCACTGTTTTGAAACGCTAGGAAGAGAATGACGCCACACTGGCGCATGCATGAAGGCAAAACAGTGAGCTGTTAAACGATCCATTGTCATTTCAGACCAATCAGTCCGGGATTGTCCTTAAGCGTCCTCCCCTCATGCACCCAGGGGGACTGGGGGAGTTGGGGAGATTGAGGGAGGGACGTTACCGGTGCATTCTGTGCCGCCGTTGGTCTGGAATTTCTCGGGTCCGGTGGACTTGTAGCCGGGAACGCACGTGCAGTAGTAGCTGCCATTGGTGTTGGTGCATTCCGCCCTCTCCCCGCAGATATTGGTCACGTTCTGGCACTCGTTGTCGTCTGTGGCGAAGCGGGAGGAGGAGGAGGAAGAGTATACGTGGAAATAAAATGGAAAAAAACTGGGTTAGTTGCAAAGGAAAGCCTAAAGAAGAGGAGGAAGAGGAAGGAAACAGAAACGATCCGAAAGCTGCTGGCCTACTTGGGAAGGTGGGGGGGGGGGGGGGGGGGGGAGGGGGGGGGGGTTGGGTGTAAGGGTTGTGGTATCTCAATGTTCTCGGGCCGGCGTCTATTCCTAACGTCATGTCTCTGAAAATAGTTCTGGTGGTTTTTGCAATTATCTTTGCGCTACATCTGTTAGCTCAGTAGACGCGTCTCTCCGTATCGCAGATAGCCGACAACACTAAACCTTCCGGATTTATTTAAAAGGGAGCCTTATTTGTCCCTTCCGCGCTAAAGTGACACAGATTGCTAAAGAGCCACAGACGCAGAAGTACAACTTTGAGAAGGGAACAGACAATGGGCAGGGTTTTTGTGTTGCTCAAAGTTTTCATTGTCTGCTGACAATATGAAACATTTTGTTTTATACCGAGAGTCATTTCTGAATCAACCAAACGACATGAGTTAAGTGGTGGGCCTCCTCTGGGTATAATCTCGGGGTAGTTTTTGATGTGATTTACTAATTAAATCATTAATCTGTGGAACAACTTCATTAAAACTGACGCCATCACAGGGCTGACTTGTATTCCTTTGGTCCTCTGGTGGCTGCATTATTAGTAAGTCCTAGAGAATATTATTCCTCATCTTATCGCTCTCGGAGGGAGATGCATACCACACTGTACAAATCGTCTTCATTATTTTGTGCCAAAAAGTTCTTTAATAACCTTTCAAATCGGTTCTGGTCGTCAGGGAGAAAAAAAAGAAAAATAAATCACTTGGAGTGAATAAGAAAGCCTCTATTCCTTTCTTCTTCTGTGGCGCTGTAAAGGCGTCCATTTTAAATGACCTTCCCCCAGTCCCACTTTGTTGGACTTGACCCTCCCAGACTTTCTGCTGTTGTCTCCTTTTCAGTTGAGCCATAATGGCCACATCAGTCTTCCTCCCCCATGTACTTTGTGCATAAAAACCTGTCCAGTAAGGGATATCCTGAGCTCCCAGAATGGGTGGGGACGCGGGATTCAGGGGAAATATCTTCACCACATTCCAGAACCTTTTGAACCGTTATTGTCACAAACACACAAACAGCGCCCACAGGAACCCTCAAATAAACCCCCTTTGGTGTCTTCTCCTACTGCAACTAATGTACAAGAATGTGCTCTCTGCTCCATTAGATTCAACATCCACTAAGTGAGAATAAAAAACAATAAAAAAACAAACAATGGAATAAAGGGGTTTGCTTTTTTGTGGAGACGATCTCTAATTGGCGTGATTTGGATTGATCCAAGCCCCCATCCGTTGATTGAGTTTCTCCGAGGGTCGATGAGAGATTTCCGTGAATCAACTCGTTACTTGATACGAGTAAGCCTGAAGTAGAAAAGTCCACTGGTGCAGACACCATGAACTACGCCATGACATAGCATTTATCAAGGAAAGGAAGAAAGAACCAACGAAAGAGGCAACGGCCGCGACATCACTTCATTCAGGTGTTATGGGTCAGGTCGGCCCACCGCTAATCATACACAGAAGCCCTCCAAACCCCGCCCCTGCGTCGGTCTGTGTGCGATTGTTTGGAGGTCAGCGACTGCTCCGTGCTCAGATTGCTCACCATTCTGTTAGGCCCCTGAGATGTCTAAAACCTGGCCGTGATTAAAATCAAAGATGGAAGGAAACTAGAAAAGCTACCAAGAACGCGATTTAAGTAGCGGCTACTAACAAGAAAGCACAGGGCCATCGAAAGTTCATGGTCAGTAACAGAAGAATATCTTTTTATTTTAATTGCTTTTCCATTTTTTTTCTCCGTACTTCTATTAGAGATGACCTCACTGAGGTTTGGATGCCAGCTGGTAGTCACGGTGCAACAAGCTACTTCATACACTGTTGTTTACAAAATAACCCCAGCGCAGCTGTTAATATGGTGTGCACGGATCAAACCTCATGCAATGCAATCGTTTTAACAATATTATTCATCATTATAATCATAACAATATTTATAAAGCTCTTAACGTTTAGGAGAGACGGAGGTTCTGTAAAGTGGTAAAACATTACAAAACGCTCATGAAAAACGAACTGAAGTCCGTCCTATACAAAAACGTCAGTTGAAACGGCGAGGGTCACGGTGCACTCAGATGGCCAGGGAGGGCCTTCTAAAGACGGGGGCGGCAGAGCAAAACGTCCAGTCCCCCATGGAGCTTTGTCCTGGGGGTGAGGAGTTGCAGGCGGTTGCCAGGCCACAGACTGCGGGAGGGATTTGGGGAGTTGAGGGTTTCTTTGGGTAGGGTGGTGCTGTGCCGAAGATGGATTTGAATGTCAGGAGGAGGGTTTTGAGTTCAAATTCGGGAAAGAGATGGGGAGAAAGAGTGCAGTGATGATAGGATAGGGGGTGATGTGTTGATGTTCTTTCGCACTCTCATCGGGATACAGGCAGGACCATCCACCGTATTCCTACTACTTCTAGCAGTAATACTGTTGTACTGAGTATGTGATGTCTGGAAAAGGCAGTGCTACATTCATAATTTAAGCAGTGTTGAGCAGTGAAGAAAAAAAAGAAAAAAGATTAATCATGTTTTTCCTGCAAAAAAAGCTGTGTTTACTCTGGCAGAATCACAAGTCCTCTCTCTCACTTAGCAACGTGTCCAATCCACTTCTAATTCTCTACACTTGTAAACCCAACAGGTGTGGTTACCTTTTTACATGTCATGTTTAGCAAACAAGTAGTTTAAGAAAAGCCAATATTTCAAACTGGTTGAAGAGATAAACACCTGCCGAAAGCCACAGATCCATTGATGTGAGAAGTGGAGAAAATTGTGATATAAGGCATCTATTTCCAATAGCTCTTGTTGTTGTTGTTGCAATTTCAAATCATCCACTCGCTAAGCTATTTCTTTTTCCATCCAGGCCTAAAAGTAATTACTTTTCCACTGATACATGTATCAACCTTGTGAGGGAAGCATTTTGCTAAAAACATGTCATTCCTTTGCCAACCCGCGCGGTTATATGCGCACAAAAGAGCACAAACGCACACACGCACACAAAAACCAATTACATCTCCCGCCTAATGTTTCAGAAATAAAGTTCTCCACGCGTAATGACAATCGCTCTTTCTAACATCAAATCCTCACATAAAACACCAATGTAGTGTAAATCCACACAAACACACACACACACACACACACACACACAGACTATAGGGAGTCGTGGGCCACCCCTCCACCCCAAGCCCCAGACGTTTGTCTGTGTTAAGGCGTTGTTTTGCAGTCACGGCTGGGTGAATGGCTGGTTCTATTTACCGGAACAAAAGGTGGTGCCGTCGCCGGTGAATCCGCGGCTGCAGTAGCAGCCCTTCGGTCCGCCGCGGGATTCGCACACCGCCAGCCGGTGACATGAGGAGCAGATGTCAGCGCGGCACAGTTTCATCGCACCGTAGAGCCATGCTGCGCGGCCAAACAGAGGGAACACACCTTCTCAATTTTTGGGGGGGCGAACGCATTTGGGATCACGGCTAAGGTAGAAATCGGGCTTACCGGCTCGCAATTTAGTTTCACTTAGCAGTTTGACTAAAGGGGGCTAGAAGCAGCTAGGGGGGGGAAGTCTCGCTTAAGGACCCCCTGTACAGTCAGGTTGGACCGCTTCGGACATCAGGGATCGAACCCGGTAACTCTCGATCCCCATGGATTCAGAGACATTAGCCGCTACTCTACTAGCCAATTCTATCCTAGCTGGTCTCCAAAGGTTACATGCGAAAGCCAGCCTAGAATCTGTTCCTATTCCTCTTCCACGGTCACACTGTGAGTGTGTCGTCGTACGGTTTTATCATGGGAGCTGGGCCCTTAGTGGGGAAACCATTCCTTCAAGCCACCTGGAGTGTTTTGATGTATGTTACATCTGGTTACAAAACGTTAAACTACCCCAAACCCCAGCTGCTTGCATCAGTCTGTACCTGAAAGCCCACCGTGCTATGCGGATAATGTATCATTTGGTGGTATGAAATAAGAAAAAGCCCTTACCTGTTAAAAGTACAAGTTTCATCGGGGACTTGAGCAAAGAGTCCATACTCTTGCGCTGGCTCAGGATTTCACTTTCAGTGGAGGAAACCGGGGGGTGGGTGTGTGTGTGTGGCTGGTGACGTGGGCCGTTTCCCCGCATCAGGCTTCCTGTTTCCCTAAACCTGGCCCTTCCTGCCCTGATCTTTAATCAGCTTTCAGAAGCACACACGGAGGAGGAGAAGCGGAGGGAGAATGAGGAGGCCTTGCTGGTGTCTAAGCACGACAGAGAGTCTCTTTTTGAAACACACACTTTTTTCCTTTTTCTCCTCCCAACATTCATCTCTCGCCGTTGTTCCCTAGCCCACTCCTGGCCTCTGTAGATCACTTTTATTTCACCGTTGTTATTTTTAACTTTTTTTCTTTTATGGCTGAAAATGGCCAGAAAATAAGTTTTTAACGGCAACGTGACTCTGGTCTGCACCATGTTCTGGCTAACCTTGTTCCATTGTTCGCGGGAGCCGTCGGCGGTACAGTAGGCTATGTAAACACTGGGCCAAAACAACACTGACTGACAGACTGACTTCACCGAAGGACAGCCCCCACCCTCTGTCCCACTCCCACACACAACCTCCCTTTCCTCAGTATGGTCTACGTGCACGTAGACGTGCAAACACACGAGCGTGCGCAAGCACACACACGCACACACGCGCACACACACACATATTACTCTGTGTTTTGTGTCCTTCACTGTCCAATGTCGATGTTCCAGAGGGGTAATATATACCGTGGCTTAAGGAGATTTGTAAACATAATGTGCCTTCGTTCCTTTAATTGAAGGAGAGAAAAAGTGGAAGGGTTTGACATTGACTGTGATGTTTAATAAGTGCAGACTTCTAGAGTTATAGTCGTGAGTTTCATATTTACTGTCCGCGTTTGCATGTCTCTCTCTGGACACTTATTTGAATGATGTGCGGTAATGTTTTATGGTTATTCAGGGGGCATTCTTGTCAGCTGGATGCAAATCCAGTCGCATCTTCACACATTTGGTGTGTGTAAGGGAGTGTGTGTGTGTGTGTGTGTGTGTGTGTGTATGGGTGTGAGAGACACAGACACCATTAGGGGGGAGACACAATTGCAATGTATTCTCTGTCTGATATAATATGGCGTCGCACTTATAACCATCACTTCAATGAGTGAAAAATTACATAGTTCAACCATTTTGTTTGGCTTTTATGTTTTACATCTGGGGAATACAAAAGTCACTTGGATAGCACTTATTCAATATTTTCCCTTTTTTATTTTATACTTTATAGTCTGGCGAACATTGCTTTCTCGGTCTGAAAGTGCATTCAAAAGACCCACGCTGTGTAAATACTTCGGGACAAATATCGTTCAATTCGCTATTGTTTACATTTTTTGTGTGTGTTTGTGTCCGCGTGTACGTGTGTGTGTGTGTGTAACACGTCAAAAATAACAACGTTTCGATAGCTTTTCGATCAGCGTACTTAAAATAATTTGCTGTGATGTCTCACAAAAATGGAGGCACCAGAGCAAGGGAGAGATAAGGGTCTTTGTGTTGTAGTATACACTGCGCACTGTGTCTTTGATGATAAGCAATAAAACAACACGGCCAGCACTTTTTATTTCGGGTAGTTCAACACCAGCCATGCAGTAATGACCCTATTCTTCGGCTGGGAAATGAGAATGGGTGGATGTCGGTCGTTGCTCCAACAAACGTCACGGTGAAAAAGCATAACTCACAAACCAACAAAGAGCTGTTGATTGTACATTGCTGGCACATCTTTCCACTCTCTCTGTTCAGAATCACCTTCTCTTTTTTTTTCCGGGTCCACAATGACACTGCCAGGGAAATTAAATCACATAACACGTTCTCATATTTTTTTCAAGAGGTTGTGATATTCACAACACCCCCCTTCCCCCTTCCAAAAAACAAAACAAACAAGCATAAATATTAATTTGTGTACAATTGAGCTAAACGCTGAGCTGGGTTCAGTGTGAATTAGCCATGGTGGTCAAGAGGGGGCTATAGGACCAGCCCAGGGGAGCTGAGACGCTGCCTGACACAACAGGACACAACTGGGCGTCTGGCTGGCACATTCAGGTGTGAGGGAGGCTCACCACAAGGTATTCAGGTGTGATGGAGATTCATTCATGTTGTCCCGCACAACAAACACTTGAATAGTTCCCACTGGGATGGGGGGGGGGGGGGGAGGGAGGTGGGGGGGGGGTTGGTAAGGGGGGGGGGGGGGGGGGGGTGGAAAGAGTTCTTTGTGGCCTGCATTGAACCGTGGAACGTGACTGCCTTTGGGGGCCCTGGGTTGAATTGCTCAGGCAGCGCAGGCATTGAGCAGCTCATGCCTTGCTGTTAGGGAGAAAAAGGCAGCTGCTCCCAATACCAGCCGTTAGAATTACTCTGCATTTCTGTACTGGGGAAAGCGATTGGTGGGGAGAAATAAAACCCGGAGACATCTGAATGTCTCTCTCTCTCTCTCTCTCTCTCTCTGACACCAAGCCCCCCCAACCCTCCACGCCAACAACCCCGTCCCGATGACGAGGAAGGAAGGAGATGTTATCTGGAACAAACCTGAGCTGATTGCTCCTTTCCTTCTCCATCCTTTTTTGTTTTGACTCAGGAAATCTCTCCTATATTGAAGGCATTTCTTTCGCTAAGCTTATAACGGCAGCTTGCTTGCAGCGTAACGAACGTCGGGGCGTAAGAAGAAAATAAAAGTAAAATAGCAAAAAATCAAAACACCTTGGAGAGATGATTTCTTTGAGAAGGTGAGAAAGCAGCGTCGTGTGTAAATGTTTTTCGTTTTTCCTTTTTTTTCTGCACTCCTCTCCTCCCTTATGAATATGGAGATGTGGTCGTCTCTACGCCGTGGCAGACACTTTGCGGTGGTGGTAGAGAGTCTGTGGGTGCGCGCAAACAAAAAAGCACACCCGAAAAAAAAACAAAAGGCGTTGTTTACGCTATCGGGGGGAGCTATTTCGGATGGAGAACACTGTATACAGTCAAACCAGAGATGTATGTTATTTGGACGGTTTGCACACACGTGTTCAGAGGTTGGGCCCTGATGGGGAGACTGGATGGGAGGGCTGGATGCTGGGGGGGCACAGATGGCAGCCATCGTCTCATGAACTTAGGGGCTCCTGAATATTTCAGTGAGCAGGGGTTGAGCAGACAAAGCAAGCGTGCTGCTCAGGTTTCACAGGGCCCAGCTGGTGTGTGTGTGTGTATGAGACGCGGAGACGTGGTTTTGCCAGGCGCAGCATGCATGCTCGCACTTCTTCCGCGATCTCCGAAGCAGTTTGAGATTTGGTAATTTTTTTTGGTAACATTTTTTTTGTGGTTTTTGCATTTGGAACGAAAACAGAAGGAAAAAAAACACATTATTTATTCAATGTTCACACAAATCTTGAAACCCTGATGAAATACGAAAAAAAATAAAGGTCAAATTAATAAATAGATAGATATATTTATTTTTTAGATTACAAGGCATGGACTATTGTTAGTAGGACAAAGTGGGTTACTGCCTGAATAATTGATGGCACTGCTTGGTACCAATTAACATCATGGTGTAAATTGCCCCAAACTGTACCAACAAAGCATAGTATACTAAAATTGCATTAGAGAGAAGGCAGCTGAGTGGACGATGTACCTATGGGGGATTATCTGGTGTAGTACTCAAATGAAGCCAGAGTGGTTACTATAGTAGGACCATGTATACCAGAGTAAAACAACCATAAAGCAAAGCAATTTATAGTACTTGTTGTGATTGCACAGGTTTCAAATTAGGATACTATTAAGTTATTGTTGTATAGATTTGTATATTTATATATATATATATATATATATATATATATATATATAGCACTAATGCTACTTCTATAATTCAACTACTTCTAGTCTCTTATTAATACTCATATTTACTTATGTTAATAATAATCCTTCCTAGTCTTTGACAATGGAGGGTAATACGGTCAGCGGTCTTAGTCTTCTTTTATTAAACAACAAAAATGCATTGCATTTTGCACATTAGTGACAACTACCTAAGCACACTACAGTACTTTACTGTGCTGGATACTAACAAGTACAACTTCTTTAGAAACTAATAACGAGACAATGGTCGCCCAAACAATCAAAACAATTGAATCAATTGAAATAAAAATGTAAAATGACAACATGAACAGAGAATATATAAATTTATATTTTGTGTAGTGATGGCCAAATGATTCATTCAACATACGAAAGTTTGACATTGGAAAACCCTGAACCAATGAGCACAGACTGGGGGATGACACGCAACATGTAGAACACACAGGCCAGCGCATGATTCATAGAGTTCACACCAAAACAGCTATAGCTACAGCAATTCTTCCACACTTACTAACAGCATTGTTCCCGTCGCCTTCAGGAAAGCTGTGCAAAAAAAACAATAACAAACGAAAACGGGTTTTGGCTCTGGCTTCAGTGTTGGCCTCAAGGAGTTATAAGTGGTCTGGACTCAGGACAGAACCCACTTCCTGTCACAGCTGCACAACAAGGAAGTGATGCTCCGCATTCCCCTTTGAAGATAGTGTGTCTCGCACGGTTCACCTTATTTCATGCTGTACAAAATGACAGTGTATCTGGGCATGATTAAAAATTTATATGTGGCACGTGATCGATTTTAGGGTAAGGAATGCACTGAGCATGTGAAAACGGCTTGTATACTCCCTGTCCTTAACGTGGATGTTTATTTGGGAAGAATAATGTTCAAATTAACTGTACAGATTGATTCTGGTCAGCAAAGCTACAGGACAGCTCAGCTCACGACTATTTCCTTTTGTTTTTTAAGACAACAATGGCATGGCACAAAATCCAAGCAAGAAGCGGATGTTCAGCGACGCAAAACCAAAACCGTCCTTCCTTTTTGTTTTGGATATGGACAAAAACATAATGCATAAAATGAAACCTTGATAGAATTATATTCTCTTTCAACTATTAGAATGTGTAATTAATTCATATTTAAATCCCAGCAAGACTGATTTTTAAGTTAAGCATTAAAGAGCCAGGATAAAATTGCAATGAAAGCAAACTATGTTTATTAAAGTTGAGTGAGATATTGTGGGTCACACTCACAGATAAAAAAACTATACTTATTATATATTATACTAGGTATTGGGGAAACCTTCATGTGTGTGATTATAAAATATCAATTAATGAAATGCCTTATCAGTTTTCTACAAACAGCAACAATTTTTAAATACTTTTTCTTTTCACATGCCATCCTCCAAACACAGGCAACTCAAAGGTAAAATATGTAACATTCACACAGAGCTTTCAAAACGGGTATTGAAATCCAAATTCACAATATTTGCAAAGAGTTGCCAGGTTGTGGACACTGAATGAACACAAGCAAAAGATAAACCGAGCGCAACATTGTCTTTTGAGATGACAGCAATTATTCTATTTGGACTAAGCCTTGACGAGTTCTACACTGTAATCGATCCACAAATTTATACGATTGCAATTTATTTATTGTTTGTAATTATAAAGCGGCTGTGGCTTGTGGCATCTGTCTTGAAATCCTTCTGGGCTCTAAACTGTCACCATCTTTGAAATGCAACTCCAATATTTACCTGTCTTTCAGCACTGCTCTGAACATGGAGCGTTTCCAAAAGAGGACGAGGCTTTTCAGGTCTGGTAGAATCTAGTGCAATCTCAGTTGATCCAGTTCGTTTGCTTGCATCAATGGCTGTGGCACGCTGTGTATGAGGGGCCAATTTGTCTCATATCTGGCAACACAGGGTACTCGGAAAAATACAGAATCATAATTCTGTAATTCTGACCCGGAACCGAAATTAAAAGAACATACTGGCTGTGGGATTCTTTTCGGAGAAGATAGTATTTATCTTTGATGATATTTCATGGTCATTTTAGGATTTGGTACAGGACAATTGCTAGATTTAGCTCCTTAAAAAGCATTTTGTTCATTGTTTTAAATGTGGCCATTTCACTTCTATGTTAAATGTATTTTCAGCTCTGTGTATATGTTGTGATTACTGAACTATACAGCCTATTGGGATTGTGCAATTTATGAAATAGTACCACACTAATGTGTCCATTCTCTTTTGACATTTGAAATGTTCACAATACTATCACAAAGCTACTATTAAAATGCAGCTTTTACATTTCCAATGGGAAGCATTTTAAATATAATAGTGTCATATCCTGAAATGTATATAATTCCACTGAGGAATGCAATCCCAGCCCCAAACAAAACAGTGAAATGAAATAGACATTGCCCTGTGACAACTTGCCACTGGAGTTTTAGTGGCTTTACTCCAGAAAGACCTGTGTGCAATTTACAAATGAATCTCCCATCCGCGCTTGGCCGCCTCATAAATGCATTTGTCCTGAAGCAGATTGAACACAGCTGAGTGATCTTATCCATATTCCCTGAAATCTTTTTTTACGAGACAATGTTTTCCATTTTTGTCAAACACAGAACTCTTACATTTCCATGTAGCGCAGGTGCAACAAGTGTTACTGATTGGGCTGCTTCTCTTTCCCCCCCTCCTCCCTCCGCCTCCTGACACCAGCCTCTTGTTAGGTTAGCGACTGGAACCGACTGGCAGCAGTCAGAGAGAAGCGGGCCGCTCGAGGGGAAAATTAGCTCCCATTGAGTAAGCGGAGGGCCTCCACTGTCAATCTTCAAAATGTCATGTTATAAAATAATCAATAAATCCCTCTTTTTGTGTGTGAGTAACGTCAACATTGAAATCTTTCAGAATGCTAGGGTGGCGTACAAAAGTCCAACTTCACGCATTAAATACAGATTAAACGCGTGGAGTAAAATGTATTAATCAGTGAGTGATTGGTATTCAAATACAGAAATATTGAATTTGGTATAATTTATCATATTTTATAATATATTTCTGCACATATGCTAAGTTACTTTCAGGCACACGACCACATACACACGTGGCACACCAAGCAAACACATACGCACACGCACACGCACACGCACACACACACACACACACACACACACACAAACACACACACACACACACACACACACACACACACACAGCCACAATTACAGATACAAACAATTGTCTGCAGAGTTACTGGTGGTGCTTGTGCGCTTCAGACACACACTTGGGTAACATCGCAAACACTTTAAGATGTCTAGAACAGCCCCGGACAAGCCGTGCCAAGTCTTTGGTGTAACCTTTGGTGCGATTGATTTATGCAAAGTTAAAGGTGAGACCATTAGTTTCTTGTATAGGACCCCCAGCCTGTGAGGCCAATTCTGTATTTATAAAATTTCAAGTAGCTCTGATAATTACATTTAGCATGCCCTTTCATAGGTTGGGTCACCTGCGGAGAAGAAGCCTGGCAAATTGAATTGAGGGAGAAGGCAACAGAGAGCGAGATGTCAGGTGAGGCCGTCTGCTTATAAAATCATTAGCATCGCTGTGTCTTCTCCCATAAAGCTGAGCATTTGTTTGGTGATTGAAATGTTATGAAGGTGTAGGGAGGAACTTAATTTATTTTTCATTATAGATTAACTAAAAGCTGGAGATTCTCTGGGTGGGGTAATGGGTACGCGAGTGCTGTAATCTGTTTAAGTAAATGAGAGACGCGCAGCCTTTTCGCAACTTTAATCCTACATTCGGCGTCTACTTTCCGTTCTACTTCTTTCCATTCGTCGAACTCGCAGTTCCCAATGTGCAGCCGTATTATATGGGCCGGTTCAGGCCGTAAAAGTCCAACAGAATTCAGCTAAAAAGTTCAGGTTTCAGAACCCCAAATGTCTGTAATCTGCATCCTTTAAACAAGAAAGCGAACCCCTAACTACTCCACTGTGACGCGGATCGAAAGTAGCACAAAACAAACTCCCAGTCCCCAAAACTATCAAAAATACTACATCAATATTCAATGCAAAACGCATAGGTTTAACTTCAACTAAAACGCCAACCTCAGCCCGACAGGATAAAAAGCCCAGAGTAGATGCATACGGGGGGGGGGGGGGGGGGAGAGAGGGGACTCTTGCGTGTACCCCCTGCATGGATCTCATGCTGATGGCTGGGGTTTAGGGGTCATATCAACATAATACAGAAGCCCCACCAAATCCTCCTCATCCACCACAGCCTGACACAGCCTGGGCCCCCGGTGCTCCATGTGTGTGTGCTCACAGCATGACACGAGCCGCGGGGCCCCGGGAGCCGGCCAAACCCTGCCTAATCCCCTCAGCGCTCTCACAAATATCTATATTTCCTCACTGGGTAGATCTGAAGATTACCTCCAAGGCCCGTGTTGCTCCGGACAATGAGTTATTATGGTCCTCGCATTGGTGGGTCCTTTTTGTGTGTGCGGCTGTTTGGGTCTGTGTCTGTTTGCGCGTGCTTGTGTGTGTGCGTGTGTGTGTTCCTGATTTGTGTCTGTGTGTGTATGGCAGTGAGTGTGTCTCTATAAGTCTGTGTGTAATTTGTGTTTGTGTACGTGTGTGTGTGTGTGCGCGCGTTTGTGTGCATGAGATTGTGTGTCTGTGTGAGCATGTGTGTGTTTGTGTGTGTGTTTGTGTGCATGAGATTGTGTGTGTGTGTGTGTGTGTGTGTTAGGAAGGCCAGCAATATATTTTATGGCTCAAGCAGATTTTCCCTCTTCCCTGGAACAGGGGAATACACAGGGTACAGTACGGCAGCCTGCAGCTGCGAAGGGGAGGCCTTTGAGTTGTTTCTCCTTCTGCTGCAGGTTTGAGTATATTGTTGCCTGGTGGTGTTTGTTCAGAGGCTGATCTGGAGGGGGGCTGGGGGGTGCAAGCTCTCCTTAAAAGAGTGCTGTTCCTACTGTTCTCCTTATGGTGTGCGGGAGCACTGCTGTTGCATGTGCAGGGATGTTACATTTGATGACGGGAGTTGTCGTTTTTTAGCAATGGAGTGTGTTTTGTGCCTTTTGTATTTCATAGGTGTTTTGCATCAGCGCAATCCCAACTGTGTTGCAAAGTCAACATTGCTTAAGAACAATTCAGTATCACAGATTGGGGACTGCACACGGAGAAAGAAAGAAAGAAAGAAAGACAACACTTTTGTGTGATTGGGAGCAGCACAATTTTACACCTCTGGTGTGGGTTATTCAGTGTGGGTTATTATGAATTGATCGCCACGTAATGCTATCTTTTAACTTTTCAAAGCTTGCTCACCATGACCGAGTACTACACGTTTATAAACATATCTTATAGGTAGGCTGTGTTGCATGGTTTTCTCTCCTGTTGAAACCAATATGGTGATGCGGTCCCATCTGGATTGCTTTATTTACTCAATTAGCACTTCCAAAATGAGCGGCTCATACATAATGCCTGGCTTTATTTCCCCCGCCTATGCAAACACGGCGCTCGTTTGAAAAATAAAATCCGGCAAACATTACACAGATGTGTCTCGGACAATCATCTGCATACAATACAAACTTAATCTATATTCCCGTTCGCTTCAAACAAGAAAATATCCTTTTCAAACCGGCAGTTGGTTTTCCTACTTGGTTTGATTGCATTATAGGAAGATTATACAACATCGAACATTGAGAGTATACATATATGGGTAATTAATGCAGTTTGTGTATTAATTAGCACCAGCGCCTCGACGTCTGTGTTTGAATATAAGCCTGTTTGAAGTGCCTCCCTGTCCAGCGGAGGATGCTAGCAGCGCTACGCCCAGCTTCCGTCAGGCGAAGGCCCCCCTCTCGCCTCCCTCCCTAGCAGGGGGCGGCCACCAGGGACAGCCTGCTAATAAGTTCCCTGGGCTGCACCTGACGCGACCCGCTGGAATAAACCACAGCGTGCTCAGGTCACGTGCCTGTATTTACTGGTGACTATTTTGTTGTTGTTTTTTACCAGGGATCATAAGCATACATTGTAATATGTTAACCGGAAATATTTTTTTTGAGGGGCGTTGGTGGGTAGGTAGGGGGACTTGGAATTGAAATATCGTGTTAAAAAAGTACATTTAATCAATTCTCAGATATTCTCTTGCACTGGGTATTCATTCCCTTCATTTGCCCTCAATGGGGGATAAGAAGGGAATGAATTGGCCTTCCCAGGGATTGGCCTTTTACGGCATTTCACACAGCTTCAACTATGAAAATGGAAATGAGTGGGCACATTCTTTTTATATACATATTGGCAATATTATAGGCCCACAGGGAAGCTTGAGTTCATCCGGTCCCACTTTTGGCACATGGAGGTTGTGTTGAAAGTCACAATGAGTCATAGTTTAGTTTTCTGTATGAAAGAAGGAATTGTCTTGTGCCTCGACCTTTCAATGGATTCTTTGTGTACTTAGTTCTCTCTCTTCTTGCTCAGCTGTGTCAGGGGTCTCTCCTGTCCACTCAGCATCCACTCCGTCAACTGGCGTAGGTCTTAGATGACGGCGGTAATTACGATTCATTTTCCCCCCCCCCTATTTACTTTGAGTTAAATGGAGTTGTTTCATTCAAATGTAATTATATTGGAATTAGGATATGTCATGCTTGCCATTGGTTTTTATATTTTTTATACACCGCCTCAATACACATTTAATCATGCTTTTGGTCTCAAATAAGTGATCTTTTGATGTGGAGAATCAGACATTACAAAGGAATAAAAAACAATGAATAAGTAGGCACACAATTTATTTATCAATCAGTGTTAGTTATCAGTATTCAGGTGGCCCTTCCAACGTATTAGCCAACAATTATTTATGCTTCCGCACTACTCATTGACAGATGATTTCTCTTCATTGCATTCCCCTTGATGGCAAATCTATCTTTTTTGCTAGCACGTATTTGAACCAGGCAGCACCTTTCTCGCACCGTGGTTGCTGGAAGGCCTGTTTCTGCACGGGCAGTAATCACCTCTTACGGATCAAACGCAGTGGCCACATTAGCCATTCATTGTGAAGAGATGAGCCACTCAGAGCAGATAAAACCACACTGCTCTTAAATAATGACTTTCCCTTGAACGTGTGAAAATGAACACGCTATAGTATGTGTCCTTTGCTGCACCCTTGTCAGGTAGCAGTCAAACATTGCTGAATTTGAGCATGTTTAATAATTCAATACAGATTTGCTTACAAGACGACACACAACATGTTTAGTTGTCACGATGTAGGTTGCATTTCGTTTTGTATAAGACGATGACTGCGATCTCTGCTTCTTCTACGTTGTAAGGAGACGACGTAGGCCTTCGAATCATTCTGATTGTCTAAACCGTGGCTCTACATATACTTGTATTGTATATATATAGTCGATTGGTCCTATGTTGTGTTCACCTGTCACGTTTGTTAGGACACAGCTTGAGACTGTAAGTTCTTGCTCAGGATCATATCCAGCAGTAGCTCTATGTAACCCAAATGGGATCTGTGAGTGGAAGCGATTAAACAGCCTCGTCTCTGAGTTGTTTTTTTCAGGTTGGGATCTGTTTGTACCAACTGGTTTATCCGCGATTAAATCTTATCGTTTTTATTTATTTTTCTGATTCTTGCTATCTTAAGACAAGCCTTTTTACTTAAAGGTCACACAGCTAGGATGCAATCATCAAGCAGTTTTTTATTTATTTATTTAATATTTATTATTTCCCTCGCCCCTCACAGCTAAGTGTTCTGCACTCAAATACACCGGAGGGACACTCGAATGACTCCAGAGTCTATACCGGCCAGCACTTGTGGTGGGCCTTACTTATTTATTAATTTGAGGCCTGTCTACTGACACATCTGAGTGGTCTAATTGCTGTGAATTGACACCGGTTACTGTCCATAATGGGAGCCGGGGAGTCTTTCCTGACCGCAGTTCATTCAGCAGCCCCTCGCTGCAGCTTAACTGCCCTTAAAATGTCTGATTGCAACACGGGAGCTGTGGGCCAAGACAGGATTATCAGTCTTTGTTGTGTGAGTGTGTCTATTATCCTGACCCACCCCTTCCGACCCCCCTCTCAGCCCACCGCACACCCCCACCCTCTATTCACAGAGGGCCCTTAAGAGTGTCGCTCCTAACCATGCAGCAAAACTACCCGGCCCCTACAAACAACATGCGAGAAGCTCTCTCTCTCTCTCTGTCTCTCGGCCTCTCTTTCTCTCGCTCTCTCTATGTCTATCTTTCTGTGCTTGTCCCCCAATGCACCAGACCACTATCGGCTCCAACACACTGAGCCCCGAGTCCACTCCAGGTAAGGCTATCGAATCCCTATTGATTTTAATAAAGATGAATGGCAGCCCGGTTCTTTCTGATGTTATTGTCGTCACTGCGATGGATAGTTTGTTGTTGGGGTCGACCGGCCCCGATACTGCCACAGGAAAAACAATTGAGTGACTGCCCCTTAAGTTTTGTGACTTGGGTTTGGACTGAACTGAGTTAAAAAACAAAAGTTTTGTTGTTTGGCTATTTTGTAGAGAAGTGGGCTGTCGTGAAGGAGTTCAGGATGGCTCCCGCTTCACCAGGGTTGAAAGTTGGGTGTGAGTCATTTGTGTGTATTCTGCAGTTGTTGAGCCTGCTCTTACCCTAACTCTGTACATGTCGCTGTGTACGTGTGCGCATGTGTTTACGTGTGTAGTGTGTAGGTGTGTGCCTGTTGATGTGTGAATGTGCCTGTTTGTTAGTCTGTGTATATGTTTACGCGTATGAGTGTATGTGTGTATTCGGTATGTGTGTATGCGTACGTGTGTACGTGTGTGTGTGCTTGTGTGTATGTGTTTATGTGTGTGTGGTGCTGTTCCAAATGGATTACCAGTTCCATATCGGCCCAAGGGAAAGCAAGCACGATGATTTCATAGAATAACATAAACATTACTTAAATGGGAGGCAGTTTCCTTGAAAAAGGGTAGTTGTTGTTGTTTTTCCTTGGTGGTTTCCTCTAGGTGTTTTAACCGGGGAGCGTATCAGATAAACCATGCTTAATGAAGCATAGAATAAAAACAGATGCAGATTTTATTCACTTCTCTTTCAGGAAAGGGCCCTGGAACATGACTAGGTCAGCCTTTAGTAAACAGTACAAGTACATGTGAACTGCCTGAGTATCTATTTGAATCAATGCTTGTTGGGGGGGGGGGGGCACTACTGAAGTATCTTGGCAATGCCATGGAAGATAAATTATATTTATGAAACATTAAATGTGATTAATTTAACACATGATTTGTTTCAGTGTTTTATATGACTGCGTAATTTACAAAAGTGAAAAAGGATTGTAGTATAATATTTTAATGGAAAAGCCTTGTTAACCCTTTCCTAAAACCTAAAACGTGATGCCTCTATTAATAAACTATATTGATTTATCTATGCCTAGGAAATGATGGCTATTTCTGTTATTTGAAGATAGTGCTTTTAAGCATCTATTCATTTATTATTATTATTATTATTTATTTTTTACTGGTCTCACTTCATCCTTCAAATAGCTTCATTCAAATAAGTCACTTCTGGTTGACCTTTAGTCCAAATGATTGGATAATTATGTCCGATTAAGTCCTGTGTCGGTTTGTGTTGCTAACCAACGGTGCTAGAAGCTTCTTCACAGACCCTGCTCCCAGAGGTTTTAGGAGTGAGGCTTGGCACAATTCAACACATGCTTAGTTAGTGAGCTCTGGAATCCTTCACGCTTCCATAAATACATGCACATTCAAGCCCAACTGATTAATTCATCATATTTCTTCCATTTTGTTTTTCATGGTGGATGTCACGTTAGCACAAATATAAATAATATAGAAGTAATCATAGACAAGTTCAGGCCCAGAACCTTTTAAATATACATTGATGTTGTTGTATGTTTAATGTAAAATAGAAAAATGTACTTATGATGAATCCAAATGGAAAAGAAAAGAAAGATTAAGATCTCTCTCTATTTTAAGAGTCATGGAGGATTTGTTTATGATGTCATAGCAGGTCAAAAAATGAAAAGCCCAATCAAGCAAATATCATCACTAATTGCGCTGGCATAAAACCAAATCTGGCTAAAGAGTGTTTTAATATTCATTTAGCTATTCTTTCAGCATACATGGGGCGACATATGGATTGTGATGGATGGATTGCGTGACCCTCCATGTTTTTTTTTGTAGCATTAGAACTCAGCTAATACATCTTGAGATCAGCAATGGTTTAAGCAAAGTAGAACGGTTGAACAGACTGTGGCCATCAAAGATAATTATTCAGGCGTTACAATGGTATCAATGTGTAAAGAAAACCCCTTTTTCAGCGCAACACAAGGTGAATAAACAGCAACGCATTACAGAACTATCTCCACAACAAACCACTTCAGCGGCTGCCATCTTTATATCAATTAAGGTCACATAGTGAACATCCATCTTTGTTATGTGTCGCAAACCAAAAAATGATCCGCAATACTAAAGCTCAAACCAACCGGCGACGCTAGCGAGACAGATAGAGATTGTCGGTATTTTGTTCTCCCTGTACGTCCATTACGGTGGAGGGCTTGTGAAGTTATCTCTCTATAGCTCGCCCTGATGTCAACTGGAGCCTGCCAGCCACTGAACGGCGCAGGTTTCTTATCGTCTCCTCAGCCCGCTACATCAGATGGAGCCTGATTGCAGTGTTGAAATCAATGAAACCACAAACCTCGCTGATAATATTCCCACTTGGGTGGGTGTGTGGGTTGGGGAGGGAGGTAGAGGGGATGTAGAGAAGGATACAGTCACTAGGCCCTTCTTCATTCAACCGTCTATTTGACTCCTATTTGGCAGGGCTTTGACGGCTCAATCTGAGATGACCGTTTTAAACAAACTAGCAATGAATGAGTGAGGACATTAAATATCTGCAGAAATCTCACTCGGTAACTGTTTAAATTTCCACCTTTAAAATTCCCAAGTATTCTGTGGGTTTGTAGTTGATGATGAGCTACCAGAAAAAATCTGCTGAATTCTTTCCATTGATAAAATCACCCTATTACCCACGTGATATCTCCACAGCAGCACAACCAATTAAGAATACATTTCAACACATAAAAAGAGAAATATTTATGTGTATGTACTTGTGGCCTCTGGCGCAGGAGGGACATGCCCGGGACCCCATAGCACTTTTGTTTTGTTGATTTGTGAGATCATGTCCCCGGGAGGGACATCCGCAACACTCTAAATGGACCTGGTGAACAATATGAAAGTCTCCCAAGCCCTCCGATCAATCACACCTCTCCACGGCATTATTCCCTATACAATAACACAAAGACAATCTCAGATTAATATATAGTGGAAGTAGAGAGTTATCCTTGAGGGGGCGGGAGATGTCTCCTTGTCTGGAGTCACCAGCCAGTGAGGAGGATTCGGTTGACGGAGCACGGCGCTGCTTGTTCTCGTTGAACACACTGAAGGTCACTGGTGAATAAGCCCAGCTATCTAAAGCTCTCCTCCGCCCCCCCCCCCCCAACCAAGGGCCCCGTTTCGCGTCGATTTCCACCCAATCACCGGGGTGTAGTGTCAAGAGATGAGCGGTGCATGCATCCCTCATGACCTCCGGGGGCTAAGGAGACACTGATGCTTTTTCTCTTTTCGCCCTCTCTGGTCGCGGTGTGACGGGTCAGACAATGCGAGGGCGACCCATGTCGTTCCGATGCTATGCTGTGTTGCAGGACGGGGCCTTTGTTGGCAGGCTTTGTGTCGGGCCTCCCATTGGAGGGTTGGCGCTGTAGAGTGGCCCATTTACACACGCTTTGAGAAAACGCATCTTTCCGTCTTTATTTCCATGTATTTGTAAAAATAATTATTATAATATGTTATTAGTACTAGTCGCAATAGTAGTAGTAGTAGTAGGAGTAAAAGTATTTGTATTTTCACGTTATAATGATGATATTAATAATATATAATATTATATATATATATATATAAGTTATACATTTATAAATAATACACATTCAATAAATATATATATATATATATTTATAATACATATTAATAATCTATTTTATTACTTACATTTTTTTAAGTTAATATTTATTTCAATATTATCAAAAATAACAGTTTAGAATATGGGTAGTCATACATAAATAGAAAGCTAATATTATTATCCTCTCCATGTCACAATGTTCTATAAAATACAACTATGTCAAGTCATAAAAAACTAACTGAAATTCACAGTGCATCGCCGCTGGTCAAAATTTCCCTTTGAACGAGATGATTGTCACTGAGTAAACGCTCAAACTTCCCAGATGATTAATTAATATACATATTAGACCTAACCTGCAATCACAATCACCCGTTCATTTTGACTGGCAACTCTGGCAACTCAACTCTGTGGCGAGGACAGACCAAAACCAATAGAATTGGTGTCAAAATGTCAAACGGACTGTGTCTCAAGACCGATGGAACATCAGCAAAACGTCTGTATTTGGTCTCTCTAAGGACTGAATATTCCCCACACAAAACCAGGATACTGGCAGAAGAACCACAGTCAGAGATCTGCCTTTCCGATTCCTCTAAAGCTGTCAGGTTGTCTTCTGGTTCTGCCAGTTGTGGATGTTCAGACAGCTTCCCCCTAAGGAAGCAGGGCTATCCAAACACTATAGAAATCATCCAGTGGTAGTGCTGGTCATTTCAGGGAGGGATTGCACTATGGCATGTCATGTTAGTACCAAACCACTATGTGACGTCTTTCCATTTAAATATCAAATCCCTTTTTGGAGGTTATATAGGTAAAGTAGGTTAAGTATCTGTTTTTGGTATTTATTGGCTTTTTCAACCATGTGTTTCATTGAAGTTCAAATAACAAGTGAATAATTTATGTGAAGAGCTGTAAAAACATTGACATCAGATGAATTTAAGGCAATGCATTATTGGATTTGATAAATCCGATAATTCCTCTCATGTTTAGTCGCAAAATGAAATATTTAGTTGCTTGAGAATGAAAAACAATATAATCAAGTGTGCTAAAAAGTGTGCTAAAATAAATAAAACATGAATAAATACTGATAAATATGTTAACACTACAATACAAAAGTAAACACAAAATAATACTGGATCGATATGAGTTCCAAGCTCTTTATAATTTTTTATAAAATAATGAATGAGGGCATACAGTAAGCAAAATGTTGTTTTAAGGGAAATATCTTTCGATATTGCAATAATTCTTTCGAAAGTCTTCTATATTATCGTAGGTCATAATGGTCCTTTTTTGCATGAACTACTAATATTCCAATAAGAAATGGCTTATGACTGCAATTAAGAATAACGTTCTTATAATTTTTTCACTGCATATTGACTGCTTCTCAGAATAGAGAATTATTGTATTATGAAGCTATGTTTAGCTATGAAATATTTTTTAATTAAATAAGATATTTTTCATTCTACCTTTCTTCAAGGTCTCTATAGGGCTAGGAAGGACACACAAATAATTAAACTGAATGACTATAATGACTATATTGTATCCAATTCACACATTTCTTGTAACAGTAGCTTTAATATTATATACATATATATAGTTCAGCGGCCATTGTTTGCCTGCTAAACGTAATAGTAGATTGCAGATTTATTTCCTTTTAATGTTGACATTGAGTACAACCTTAGAGCCTTCGTTCACTCTGATTGTGTGGATATGAAAAGAAGACGTCTGATCACAATAAAATATACGACGTTTTTTTGTTAAATAATTCACATGGAACTAAAGCTGTAGTGTAGGGAAGTCCTCTGCTTGAATTTGTTACCTGGCCCAAACAAATCATTGCTGTTCAAAGCCCTTTCTGAATCGTTATTTTCATATTGACGATGAGATGTTGTCTGAAGTACCATCTTTAAGACCAGGCTACGCTGAATAAATTCAGCTCTGTGATAGCGAACTACTGAACTCAACAATTTAAAAGAATGGCACAGCAAACAACCAACCACAGTAGGGTTAGATGGGGCATGGGAGGGGCTAACAGTATAGCTTACTCACTCTAAAAAATGTGGTAAGAAGCAAAGCACAGGTTTCCCTATAGAGTGACTTTAAACTATGGTACACGACTGGAATAAGTGGAATGAAATTAAATAACCGGAGCGTTTCATCATAGCTTGAACTTCTGGGTGCCAAATAAATACAAAACTGTGTGGGTGTTGTGTGAAGTTGGTGTGTTTGAAGGTTTTAGCTGTTTTAAACTGTGTAACCATATACTTCCAATGATCAGCTACAACACATGCACCACATAGAGATGGCCTTTAAAAAGGAAAAGGTAGGACTCTAGTGAAGCTATTAGCTTGAGTACCTCATTCAAGTTTGCATGTATTAGGGTTTCCATTACATTGCTACTTATTAAAAAAAAATACTCACACTCTAACACTTACAAAAATAGGATTCTTTTTATAAAGAAAAGGGAAAAGAAGTTTAAAAGGCGGCCATTTGCGTTGCTCCTTAACTGTGTGGACCAGACAGCGAGAACCTGAATCACACTTCCAATATTCTGGCACTGCCTCAATTACAGCTGTAATGATATGCCTAGCATTGAGCAGCTAATGATCAGTATTGGAAATGCGTGTGTTATCTGAGCTGCGTTCTCTTCCCAAGATCACCGCTACATAATATACTACCTGGGCCCAAGGCAGGATCTCTGTTGGTGTCTAGATAGTACCGCCTGCTGGGTGTAAAACTGAGATAGCGAACCACAAAAGTAGCCATGACCAAAGTGCCCGATAATGGAATCAGTGACATTTGATGTGTTAGTCTAATCCCCCCACTCCCCAGCTACCCACCCCCCCGTACCACTTTGAGACTTTCCTCACTATATTTATCGAATCATTTTGTGGATTTAAGTTGGCATTGGCTGAGAACGGTTTAAATTCCTGGCTCAGGGTGGATAATTCAGCTCAGCTAAATATGTAATTCATAAAGATGAGTTATGATTCAATGTATACAAGGGTGTAGTGATGTGCTCCAACAGCCGGACCCTGGGAGATGTATTTGAAATTTTGGCCTGGTATTTCAGTTCCTTCTAAGGCAGTCATTACTAGAAAAAGAAGATTTGACAGCATGACATTTCAGTAAACTAATAAATACTCATTAATGGAGCTTTGATGAAATATTAAGCTTCCGGTCATAAAGTAGCTCATTAGCTAGTGGGTTAAGTGTCTACCACTGACATTAAGTGTCCACATGAACAAAAGTGCCAGAGCCCTTGTGATTGTAAATATCTGATAAGGCAGAAATTGCAATGGATTGCGCAATGCATGCTCAATTCACAAGGGTAGCTTCCCTATTCTATAATAATGTGAAAAGTGAGCGGGCTGTACTGTAGCAAAAGGCAGTTAGCAAAATTGGCTCCAAGCTGTAACAACAGCATTGAATGAAACAGGTTTGCAATGCTACCAACGCATTTGGCTCCATTCAACAATTAGCACAATGATGTTGATTGTGTCTAAACGGTGCAATACATTCCAAATGATCAAAAAGAATAATGAACTGGATGAGCCCAGACGCTAGGAGATGCCACTGAACACTGCTTGGCTTTAGCTTGATGTTTGAGCAGCTCCAGATGACTATGCACAGCACAGCAAGCTTCTCTTCCTTGAAACCTCTTCAGAGCACCTTCATTTCAGATGCTTTTTCAAATTCTACTACACGCGTCGGTTAATTCAACCATAATATATGCTAATGTGTGTTAATCTCGGTCACTGATATGCTAATGAAGACCTAAACTCCCACAATCCAACGCGGGAAGGCGAAGCTACACACACTCATTGAAGAAGTGGCTAAATTTATATGAATCGGGAAAACACTGGGTAAAATACTTTTTAATCTAGAGTTCTATGCAGTGTGATTATGTTTGGTGGTGGAATATCAGACATGTTTTCATTCTTTCATAAATTTCTGTAGATTGGCAGAATAAATACTGCAATGCCTAAATTGGTTTGGGAATGTTGTTAAATCCAACAGCCAAATATAGTTGTATGTCTGTCTATCTGCCTATCAAGGTTATCCATGTTTAACAACATTGGATGGCACTAAATCATTGTGTGAGTATAGAAAAGGATTTATTTTAGATTACCCATTATATGTGCTGTATCTTACAATCCAAGTCATTTATTTATTTCAATTATATGTATTTATTTGTATATTTAATGAATTATTTATGTATTCATTTTTCATGGATCCAGTAGATGGCATTAAATTAACCTGCAACCGTAAAATAAATGTGTTGTTTTGAATTACAGCTTTGCAGAAACTACATGTGCAGAATGCAAGATTGATTTGTTTACACTCTGCAAAGAGCATTCTTTTTCTAAAACCTCAATCTTCAAAATGATATATTTTTTTCCTCAATTTTGAAAACCACTACATGCACCCTGAGTTTTAATTTTGCAAAATGACAAGTTGATTTCAATATAATTAGATGCTTTAGGCCGTATTTCTCAGTCCTTGCCACAGCTTTGATACTTTGCTGCAGCTAGTTAGTGAACCATACAAAATATTTGTTTGTTTAACATGTGTTCAATGTGTAATGTTTAACAAGTCGATTCTTTAACCAATGATAAACTGTGATGAGGTGATTGAGCTGATCCTGATCGAATAGACCAAATAGATCAAAAAACATCATGGTTCAGACAGGATGTTGAACTTTTACAAGTGCAAAAACTAAACGTGATTTAAAGGAATATTATGTTATTTCTGCCGTTAGGGGTCTTTTAATCAAAACTATAACAAAAGATGAAATCTATTAACGTCATGAAGAAGCATGGGATCCTTGGAGTTTTTGTCTTCACCACCATTGCCGGTGGAAAGCCATCTGATGTGACGATGGGAGAAATCATGTTGACGGACTCTGAATCCCAACGATGTGAGGCTGGGAACTAAAACTGGAACCCCAGGATGAGTCCCATGTGTCAAGCGGTGTGACCCCGAGAGGACGCGGTCGGGCCTCAGCACCCCTCTCTATAGAGCCCTCGTTTGGTCAACAATTCTAAACAATAAGCGAATAAGCCGGGACAAAATGTTTCCCCATGGATTCAAAATGTTTCAAAATATTCTCCATGGATTCAAATCGCTGTTTAGAAGTGTCTACTGCTAGCTCACCAACAGCAACAAGGAGGTGAAAAACGGTATGGCCAGTGGAGTCCCACTGTATAGACTGTATATAATACAGTCTATATATAATAAAAGTCAGATTCAACTGACTTTCCATGCGTACATTGGTGGACTTTTTCACACGAAAAAGACTCGCTAGTAAAAAAAATAGTGCAAGAGTCCAATTGTTCCTGTTTAGATCCTGTATTTTATCAGTGTATTTAAGTATTTCTGGCATCCCTCATACTGAAAGGTGAACTCTGGATTGATTCTATCCGTTCTCTGCAGGGAAAGGCCAACAACAATCTCCTTCCCTCCGCGCATGATCATGTGTTGATTCAGGATGGGCAAGGAGAGGTGGGGCTATTCACCGATGGTCCATGGTCGATTGGTGTGTGTGAGAGAGCTCGAGTGAATTAATGTGTTTCCAGTTATACGTGAAATAAGATTTAACCCATTTGAAATATCGCTGATGGCATCGTTCTCTCGGATTGATAAAGAAATTAAAATACAAAATAAACCGGCCAAGTTAAGTCTATATGTGGGAAACACTGGATTAGGTGGGTGGCTGAGATACTTGTCAAAGAAGCACATTGTAGTAGCCTGGATCGATTTAAATATTATATCAATGGATTATGTCTTTCCTGGATAAGGTTTTTTTTTTTTTTCAAGGGCATAAAATGCCATTGAAAGGCTACCAAATGTCACAGACTGTAACTTCGAATAACAATAATAATGTTATAATGTTAGTACACAACTCAACAAAATATATAACAATAATCTAGATATTTATAGATATTTGAATGTGGAAATGGACATACTAAACCTTTAGGGAAAATTTTAGAGTAAAGACACATGCTGCACATATACTCTCCACATACAGTATGTTACTCATTCCGTAGAATAGTCCAATGCAATGCAGCATGAAGACCATCCGATCACTTGATCAGTGGCATGTGACTCATGATGTCCATGTAACCTCAGGAGACTCGCATCTACAAAGAAAATTATTCTCTCTTTTCAGCTCAATATGCCTGTGAATATTTTATGATTCTATTCCGCTCTATTTGTCCTGATTTGAGATGATCCAGCCAAATGAAAACATGTTTAAATTATTAACCTTTGCTCAACAAGGCTCATCAGAAATTATCAGAGTGATCGAATGATAATCTGCACCGTAATACAGGAAAAAAAGATTTGAGGCTTTTTAAATTTATTTTCTCAATAGGAACCAAAGGTAGCATTGATAGTTACGGTAAGTTATTAATTCGTTATTTGAGCCAGTTTATGTCTCGAATGCGTGCTTGTGGTCAGTTCATGACACAATTGCTTTGGTGATGTTATGTATCAAAACACCCATTATTTTAGTATCGTTTTTGTTATTAATAATATTATATTATATTAATACAATATATTACATTATAATATTCAGATAATGAATGCATCATATGTATGTACATGTGATCTTTCATTTTATTCAATATTTTTGAAGCCATTAACAACCACAACAGCGAAGATCAATCTCTTGGCATTTGCTAAGTCAATGCTGAAAACATATTGACACAATGAAAATAAACAAGATAATTCATAATCCGGCTCAATCTGCCAGAGCCGCCTTAACTGGGCCACACATTAATCAGACCTCAGTCCAGGGCATTATTAGATCTTTCTCAATGCCCCAGTAAATGCCCCGGAATAGCTATGTTGCTATGTAGACCTGTGGTTTGAGAGCGCTAGCACAATAGCAATTAATTGCTAATAATGGGGTATACTCAGAGCACAATGTTGTACCAGAAATTCCACAGCACTGATAGCATAAATTATACATCAGAGCATACTTTTTTCTTCAATTTTCCCAGATTTAATAGACTGCTAGAGGATCCATTTCAATATAATAATAGCAACATAAGGATTATATAGGTTCACACAGATGTATGGAATTGTATTGAAGTGGTCTTGTTAATTAAGGAAAACTTTCAAGAAGGAGTTAATAAACTATTCAAAGTAGTAGCTGTAGTTAAAAGTATAACATACTAGCAGAAAAGTAGTGTAGTAGGGGCAGGATAGCTCAGTCTAGTGTTAAGTAAAGTTATTCGACTCCTCGCCTAAACCCAACCCCAACCGTCGACCTATCTTGGACTAGAAGCCCCGCCCCCTTCACCTACTCCACGGACAGCATAAAATCCCTGTAAATCCCTTTGGATAAAAGGGCATCTGCTAAACGACTCCATGTTAAATGATAACACAATCGCAGAGCACGTGCATGAACCCAATACACATAGAAGAGTGTTATAGTTTAACGCCCCCCCCCCCCCACCAGAGAACCGGACCCAGGAGAGCCGGCCCTCAGCAGCACATCACCGTAGCGGGGCCTGGACCTCTCAGCACTTCTGGTGCCAGCCTGCATCGTCGCTAATGACACCTCAACCCATCATCAATTTCCATCTGACCATCTGCTTCGCTGCCCTTTTTTTTTTTTAACACCACTACAGGGTTCACATCATGGTCGTTAACTCTGCTCAGTTTCCTTAAAGGGTGAACCAGTGGCGTGGCACAACTTTGTGCACGTGCATGTGCACGGACGCACGTTT